>NC_139239.1:13890467-14177804 GCF_977018435.1 Lepisma saccharinum | reverse complement strand
CACACAGACATAGAGCCTTGCTGATATTTCTACAAGCACGAAATTGTTGCTGTAACATCTAGATTGCTGTACCTGTCATGTATGTTCCTGCCCAGCAGGGCTGTGGAAATATCCGCTATGTTTTGGTTTGTATGCAGGAACAGGCATGACACCTGCAATGGTACATAAAATTTTGATATTTGCTTGGGTATAATTTCCTGAAGCCTGTACCTAATAACAGCATCACAGCACAGCTCTGTCAGGGATAGGGACATTATTAAATATGTATACAGATCCAGGTATGTATTCTTATCTTAAACACAACACAGCTCTGTTACTATTATTTCAATAACAATATCAACAAAACAAGACACTATACACAACATAGAACAATTCTATGCTTGTAAAAATAACAGCAAGGCTCCATTCTAAATATTGATTCAATTTTTCACTTCACCTATCCATAACAATTCCAAGCTTGTTCCTCATAACAGCATCACCGCACAGCTCTGTCAGGGAAGAAATATCTAGATGCTATCAACAGTTCCCTACTTGTAATTGTTAGGGATAGGAATATTGAATATAGTTTGTATCTTCTATCTACTAAAGATTCCAAGGCTCTGTGTCTGGGATTTGAGCATCACTACATAGCTCTGTCAGGGATGAAACGTCTAGATGTTATCAACAGTTCCATACTTGTAATTGTTAAGGATAGGAATATTGAATTAAGTATGTATCTTCTATCTATTAGAAATTACAAGGCTCTGTATCTGTGTGGGATTTGAGCATCACCACACAGCTCTGTCAGGGATGAAACATTTCAGCAATAGTTCCATGCTTGTATCAATATTTATAATTGTTAGGGATAGGGATATTGAATATAGATTTAATTAAGTATGTATCTTCTATCTATTAAAATATCTAGATTCCAAGCCTCTGTATCTGTGTGGAATTTGAAGCAGCACAGCTCTGTCAGGGATGAAACATCTAGATGTTATTCCAGCAACAGTTCCATGCTTGTATAAATATTTGTAATTGTTCGAGATAGGGATATTAAAATATGTAGATTCCAAGCCTCTGTATCTGTGTGGAATTTGAAGCTTGTTCGCAATAACAGCACAGCTCTGTCAGGGAAGAAACATCTAGATTTAGTTCAAACAGTTCCATGATTGTAATTGTTAGATAGAAATATTGAGTATAAATTTCATTAATTATATATCTTCGATCTATTAAAATCTCTAGATTCCAAGGCTCTGTATCTGTGTAGGATTTGAGGCTTATTCCCAATAACAGCACAGCTCTGTTAGGGATGAAACATCTAGATGTTACAGCAACAATTTCGTGCTTGTAGAAATATCAGCAAGACTCTGTGTCTGTGTGATTTGTAATTGTTAGGTATAGGGATAGGATATTGAGTATAGATTTAATTAAGTAGGTATGTATCTTCTATCTATTAAAATATCTAGATTCCAAGTTTGAAGCTTGTTCCCAATAACAGCACAGCTCTGTCAGGGATGAAACATCTAGATGTTATTTCAGCAACAGTTCCGAGCAAGGCTCTATGTCTGTGTGATTTGTAATTGTTAGGTATAGGGATATTGAGTATAGATTTAATTAAGTAGGTATGTATCTTCTATCTATTAAAATATCTAGATTCCAAGTTTGAAGCTTATTCCCAATAACAGCACAGCTCTGTCAGGGATGAAACATCTAGATGTTATTTCAGCAACAGTTCCGAGCAAGGCTCTATGTCTGTGTGATTTGTAATTGTTAGGTATAGGGATAGGATATTGAGTATAGATTTAATTAAGTAGGTATGTATCTTCTATTTATTAAAATATCTAGATTCCAAGTTTGAAGCTTGTTCCCAATAACAGCACAGCTCTGTCAGGGATGAAACATCTAGATGTTATTTCAGCAACAGTTCCGAGCAAGGCTCTGTGTCTGTGTGATTTGTAATTGTTAGGGATAGGGATATTGAGTATAGATTTAAGTATGTATCTTTTATCTATTAAAATATCTAGATTCCAAAACTTGTTCACAATAACAGCACAGCTCTGTCAGGGATGAAGCATCTAGATGTTATTTCAGCAACAGTTCCAAGCAAGGCTCTGTATCTGTGTGATTTGTAATTGTTAGGATAGGAATATTGAGTATAGATTTAATTAAGTATGTATCTTCTATCTATTAAAATATCTAGATTCCAAGGCTCTGTATCTGTGTGGGAGAAGCTTGTTCCCAATAACAGCATCACTGTTATGTATAGAAACTATTGAAACATCCAGATGTTATGTTCCGAAATATCAGCAAGGCTCTGTGTTTGTGTGAGATTTGAAGCTTGTTTGTATCAATATATGGCCTCAACCATCTTGAGTGCCTGAACCTCAAAACATGTTCCCAATAACAGCATCACTGTTATGTATAGAAATTATGGAAACATCTAGATGTTATTTCACGGCAACAGTTCCGAAATATCAGCAAGGCTCTGTGTTTGTGTGAGATTTGAAGTTTGTTCCCAATAACAGCACAGTTCTGTTATGTTTAGGAAACATCTAGATGTTATTTCACGGCAATAGTTCCGTGCTTGTAGCAATATCGGCAAGGTTCAGGGTAGGATTTGTAATTGTTAGGGATAGGGATATGGATATTGAATATAGATTTAATTAAGTATGTATCTTCTATCTATTAAAATATCTATTATAATAATTCTAAACTCAACAAGGCTCTGTGTCTGTGTGGGATTTGAAGCTTGTTCCTAATAACAGCACAGTTCTGTTATTTTCAGTTTCATGCTTGTAGCAATATCGGCAAGGTTCTGGGTGGGATTTGTAATTGTTAGGGATAGGGATATTGAATATAGATTTAATTAAGTATGTATCTTCTATCTATTAAAATATCTAGATAATCACGTGTAATTGAATCTTGTACCTAATAACAGCACTCACAGCTAAAGCGGGTGTTAAGAATATATTTATCTTCTGTGTTTGTGTCTGGATAATTCACAGGATATAGCACAGTTTTGTACAGGGATATGGAGTATAGATTTCTGGAAAAATATTATTCAAAATCTGTTACCTATTCATAATAGTATCTGTGTTGGGATATGAAACCTGTTCCCAATAACAACACATCTCTGTCATGTATAGAGATATGGCAATTCTTCCCCACTAACAACACAGCTCTGTCAGGTATGATGATATTAAGTATTTAGGGTATCTGTGTGTGATTTGAAGCCTATTCCAATAACAGTAACACAACTCTGCTATAAAAAGATCAGAAAATTATACCCAAGCAGATTTCAAACAAATATCTTGCCTCTTCCTGCATACAGACCCGAGCCTGGCTGTGATGGGCAGGGATTTACACTTGCAGCAAATATTTATTTACCTTGATTGCTGTCTCTGCTGAAATAATCAGGGCTGCCTGCTGCGGGTTGATTCCCAACTGCCAGATTCCCGTGCCTGAAATCACACTGAGAGTCTGGACAAAACTCTCCCACAATTGCATATATCATGCAAATTATTCTGCCCCAGTGCCTCAACAATACAATCATAAGTACAATCTCTAAATTTTTGCCTTATGAAATACATAATAAGCTCATTCAAATATATATAGTTGGAATTTGATACAAACTCTGGATTGAAATCTTCACCACTGTACAAATGCCCATTATCAGTTGTAACAAATTCAATATTCTTATTTTTAGATATCCTGTTAATAATTTTATTTGAATATTTATAATGTCTCCAATTTGAACTCTGAGATGCAATCATGCACATCCTATATTCTAAACAATTGCTATGAGCATTGTTGAACCAATAATTGTCAAACAATTTCAATCTTAAATTATAATGGCACCTGTCTGTATAAAAATTAACAAAAGATCCAACAATTCTCTTGTTCTTGTTGTATACACGCCTCTCAAACTCACTGATAAAGTTGACATACAAGCATTGGAATGGCCTGTTACTGGCAAGCACCCACTGCATTTCAGTTTCATTCTGCACAGCAAACAGGTCATACTCGGACAGGCCAAAGAATCTAAGCTTTAAATCATCAACAAGTGACTTAGATTTTATGTATTTTGAAATACATCTTCTCTAAAAAAAATCCTGTGTCAAGATTATCCATGCAATTAGATATGATACACACTGCCTTCTATAAGTTAATTGCTTGCTGCTGCTGCTGCCTTGTATTCCTCAGAAACTGCTTATGTGCTCAGAACTTGTTGTACCTGTTAAACAAAAATAAATATTAGAATTTTGTTGTTTATTATATAAAATTTCTTGGGGTTCAAATCAAAATTCTATGCTTAATAAAAAAATATTAGTTGGGTTCAGCAGTGTGTTTTGTATATTTAGTGTGTGTATGTGTGTATGTGTGTTAATATTTTTGGCTTTGGTATTTATATAAAATTTCTTGGGGTTCAAATCAAAATTCTATGCTTAATAAAAAATATCAGTTGGGTTCAGTGCAGACAAAAAAACTGCATAGCTCTATGTCAATTAGTTCTTGAGATATTAATTATTTTGTATTTAGGAACCACTTTGGCCCCCCTGCCAAAAATTGGCTTTTATTGCATCAGTGTATATTGTTTCTATGACCTTACTTGGGTTATTCCGCCAAATTATATGCTTCAAGTCTCCTATACTTTGGTGGAGCCTGTTCAGGTTCTATCCCCCGCGATGTGGGTTCCACTGCCGATCCAGCAATGGTGAAGAATCTGCACTGTGCTCTGGCTTATATAGATTTATAGAGCCAATAGAAACCCTGCTTATTTAAACCAATCAGAAAACACCACATCATCACATTATGTCATAAGCAACCAATCAGAAAACAACACATGTCTAATAATTTTTTGAATAATATTAGGTAATAATTTGTTGCAAAACATGATGCAATATAAATAAACCAGAAATAGGCCACAAGTGGACCGGAAGTGGACCGGAAGTAGGCAAACCGGAAGTGGACCGGAAGTAGGCAAACCGGAAGTGGACCGGAAGTGGACCGGAAGTGAACCGGAAGTGGACCGGAAGTAAATATGTGTGGGTGTGGGTGGGTGTGGGTGTGTATGTGGGTGGGTGTGGCTTAGTTTTAGGTGTGGGCAAAAAAAAATATCAAGAGGGGCATATTTTTGACAGGATTATGGACAACAATCTGACAGAAGTGCCTTTTGTAAGTGTGGACAAATCAATCTGAGGGGGCTCATCATTTCACAGGAACTTCCCGAGGGCATTTTTACAAAAATCTTTGATTAGACGGGGTTCCACACTTGAGCCAAAAGCTCATATGGGCATGTTGAGCTAGTTTTAAGTGTAGGCAAATCTGCCTGAGGGGGGTTCATCATTTCCTGAGTTTATAATATCCTCAATTACACTACTAAAGGGTAACTGTAACGTTCACAGTATAATATTAATATTAATAATTACATATAATTATCATTATATATACAAAATATGTAACACCTTCATTGTGAAGGAAGGTCATCATTTCCCGGCGACATGAGCTAGCGCTGTATTGGCAACACTGTGCGGTTTCTCCATAAGCGCCATTGTGTCTTCTGAACGTGAAAACGACTCTAGCAGCGTCCGTTCGAACTATTTGGCATTCGGGCAACATCCTGTCACTGCAGAACCCTATGGAACAATTCTTCTTACAATAGGAAATATTTCTCCGAAAAATGAGGAATAATTCTCCTCAGAGAAGAGAGTCATTCTTCTACGAGTGGAGAATATTTCTCCTAACAGTAAGAGGTAATTCCCCTTATAGAATGGAATCAATCTTTTAATTGTAGAAAATCATTCGCTGAAGCATTCTCCCAAGAATATGGAATATATTAAGACTAGAGAATCATTGTCCTTAGCATTGAAAATCGTTCTACTAAGGGTAGGGGACAATTCACCTGAGAGTGGGGAATATTTCTCTTAAGACTAGGGAAAAATGTGTTTCTTAGGATAGGCAATTGTTCTCCTAACAGTAAGGACCCATTCTCTCAAGATTAGGCAACATACATACATACATAAGATATATATAAGACTGAAGAAAGATTGTCCTCAGGATAGTGAATCATTGTCCTACGAGTAGGAAACTTCCTACAAATAACAGCCCTTCTCCTAAGGCTGCCCTTACACAGTCGATTCAATTTCTAAGAAACTCCTTAGCAACTCCTTGCCAGCTTTTTTATAGTTCCTCTATGGAAACTGGAGAAGCTATTATCCCATATCTTTGAGGAAAAAGATAATATTCTCCTAATGCTTCAGCACTCCAAAACCTTCGACGACTGATTCCATGGCCTATGATAGTCTAAGTGTTGTGTGACGCCGAATTGGTAGGTTAGTACACGAAAGCGTCGACGTTACACCTCTCTCGTCAAAACATGCTGACGTCAATCGTGGACAAGGAACAGGAGCGTATATTACAGGCTAGCTAGGCTATCTGCGAAGCCTGAAGCCTGTAAAGTTAAATACTGAAGATAATGGCGATTCTGAAGTTGGCAACCTGAATTCTTAGAAGTTGGCAACCTCAATTCTTAGAAGTTGGCAACCTCAATTCTTAGAAGTTGGCAACCTCAATTCTTAGAAGTTGGCAACCTCAATTCTTAGAAGTTGGCAACCTGAATTTTTATAAGTTTGCAACCTGACTACCGTTGGGATGGCAACGTGGCTTCCTTGAAGACGTCGAATGAGCCTCTTCTTCCTCCCTCCATAGCCTAGGACCAGGTGTCGTAGTGAGTTAGTCCAAGTGTTAGACTCAGCATACGCCACTGAAAGGAATATAATTCATAACAGCGGTCTAAGAGTCAGATTTTCTCCAATATATAGGAGTAGGATATATTATTGTACGTACCTGTACGTCGGAATATATCGTTATGAAATGGATATTTTACATAAAACAGATGCATTTTCAGCAGAAAAAAAAATCTTTGTTCAAGACAGAAGGTTTAAACTGTACCGCTCCCGCCAGTCGGTGATGTGTGGTTCCCTGTAAGAACTTGCCAGCTATCACGTGATTTCATCCAGCCACTGACAGGAGCGTTGGAAACAGCACGTGATTCGTTCTCTGGCAGGCAGAGCTCGCTGTTCCCTCTATGAGGGAAATTTGAACCAATGTTGCCACATGAAGCGAAATTTCCCCTTTTGCAGGAAAATTTGAACCGAATTTTAAGCGAAAAGGAAAAGGGGAAATTCTATTTTTTTAAAAAAAATCACGGAAGTTTGAAGACGTCACAGTCAATATTTGTCCAGGTTATAATTGGTTCCACGTTAGTGTCCATTATAAGTGATGAGTAAAGGAACAAACCCAACTGAACTATACATTCATGCTTGACCAGGGTTCGAACCTGGGACATCTGGTCCAGTTGCAAGAAGGCTGGCTATAAGCATGCATCTTATCAATTTTTTAAAACAATTTTCATATCAACGAATCATGGGCCAACGAAAACACTACTGCTACTATTACTGGCACTATTACTTATTATTTTTACACTATTATTGTTATTATTATTATTACTATTTCTTTACATGAAGTAAAAAGGGCGACAAAGGGAAATTTCCTCCTTGAAATTGTACCCTTGTGACAACACTGATTTGAACACTTGCTTACCATACTCATAGTGGAGAGAAGGGAAAGGAATTCGTCTCGCAGGGTGAGAGGAAAAGAATTTGCCCTCTGAGGACTTGACAATACCACGTTTGCTACAACCTGTCCCGCTTCCCGCGCTTGCCGATCGCTGGCTCTAGCATAAATCACGCGGCGTTGTTGCTACAGACCGCGCGAACTCCGTGCTGGGGAAAGCCAAAGCCAGGCAGCCAATTAAAATGCGCAACGTGGCAACAGCGTCTACGTAAGCGCCTCTCTTCTGGCTTCCATTCGCTCCTCGCTGCCCAGCAGACGACTTTTTTCTCGTTTCTCATTGGCACCGAAACTGTCGAGCGATCGCTAGCGCGGGAAACGGGACAGGTTCTAACAAACGCGGTATAGCACATTGATATAACTATGCTTGTCCTTCGAAGGACTCATGCAACAGCACGGCCAGCGTACGCTTGGCAACAGCATGCAGACGACAGACCACTCAGTGGCGGGAACTGCACCAAGATAAATATTCTGGCCTACAGAAAAGGGAATTTCTTGTTAGAAAACAGGAAGAGGGAAATTCGACGTCTGTAAGGGTTACCATCACTGGCTACAAACAGGCTTCATTCCTAGCAGAGGAGATCAAGCCATTGTCAGGAAGACTTGAAGAATGGCCACCGATTCAGAGTTGAATGGTTGCGGTGATTGGTTGCCTGCAATTGGACCCGGCCTTCGATCTGTTTGACGCCACTGTATCTTCGTCCCTTCTTCGTCTCTTCCCCCCACCCTTTCCCCTTCCAAGCGAGACTGTTAAGGGTAGTCCCGTTGAGACTCACATTGAGATCTGAACGTTTAAGAGGGATGAGGGTTGGCTTGGAGACCTTAGGGGGTTGTTATCATATAAAAGATTTAAAGGGACGCTGACGTTCTGCGGAATATGTAAAGGCTTCAAAATATCGCATGGATGCGCTGAAGGGTTAGTTGATGCGATACGGTGCAAGCCGTACTTATTAGAAGTAATTTGACAGTTCTGAAGATACTTGACACCAAATCACTGGAGGTAAAAGTTATTTTAATAAGTATTTGGCACGGAGTTACTTTTTGAGACAGCAACTCAAGTGTACTTCTGGGCCCTTCAGAATACACCCAAATATCAACATCTTTTTCGCGCAGTGCACCAAGGACCGCACTGTTGCAGGCTAATAAGGTTCTGACGCCTAACTCTCAGCCAGTGTAATCCTCTGTGGAGCTTGTATTATGTCGTGTCCAGTGGCGGCGATTGGGAGGGGCAGTTGCCACCACTTTTCGACACATTTGCCCCCACACTATGTTAAACCCTATCTACAAAGGGAAATATACTGTCTTTGCCCCACAGTTTTTGCACCTTGCCCCCCCCCCCCCGGTTTTGGAACCTAAACGCCGCCACTGGTCGTATCCATGTGTGCATGCCCATCAATTTCATCTTATCACCTTTCAACCTTATCTTCGCTATTAGGCCAAAGCGAAGTTAAATTAAGCAGTTCAATCAAGTGTACTTCTTTGACTAAGTTTCACAAGTGTCGTTTGTTCGTCCTCTACGCACGTTGTAGTGACAGAACTGACATGAAAGCGTAGCGCAGAACATGGCACTAAATGTGTTCTTTCCTACTTGATGCATGTTGAGTTTTCAGTATTCATAGTTAATGCGTTTTATCATTGACTTGACTTTTGACTCGAAACGGCATTAATTTTGAAGATGGCATTTACTACAATACACTGTGTTAAGATGGTGTAAATTGTCACCGATTAAATTATCTTGAGAAGCTATAAATTGCTATACGTCAGAAACGAACAGTTTGGTTTTCCTAAAACTTGCTGCATTTGAAATATATAAATTTCTTCTTTCACTTGCATAGCATGAATATTCTTCAAAGTAACTCCAATATTGATGAACTCAATGTTAACAGCAATAATAATAATAACAACAACAAATATATAAAATGAAATAGCACATGGAACAGGAGCTGTTGATTCAATTGCGATAGTTAGTCGCTACATAAACACTTGCCATTACTGATTCCACTGCTCCGAACTGGCATGTTGTAGCTCCAATGTGTTTTCCTCTCGTACCCTCTCATTTGCACATCCGCGTACAGCCTATCTCAGAACAGATGGCAAATGTGTGATCAATGCATATGATTTCATACGTGCAACTGAAGTGATGTGTAAACCAACAGGGGATGACTGAGGTTTCGCACCATACACATGTGGTCGGTCATACGTGGAGGTTCTAACTGTTAATCTTTGTAGTCACTGGGTAACATAGCAAGAACTTATCTAATCTTTTTGCACCGGGACTGCTACGAGGGACAGCCACATAAAAGAATGGGTGCGGAGGCAATATTTTCTGGGGGCTGTCACATTAAAAATACATTTGGGCTAAAATTGTATTTATTTTTGCAGTTTTTATTGTTTACTGAGGCGGACTAATTTATCGGGGAGAATCTTCCTCCCTGACATCGTAGAATTCGAACCACGAAGAGATCTCCATCAAATGGACACTGGTTTTACCCATGATAAGATTCACTCAAACAAGACAATTTCATTTTCCACATTTTGAACTCCAACACTCACATACACATTCACATTAAATCAAATCTTGCAGATTTTAAACCAAACTTCATTCTCTAGTACACCGGCCCCCGTGGCGGAGTGGTTATCACATCGCGCTACGACGCCAGGGGTCCCGGGTTCGAATCTCGGCCTGGGCATGGCTGTTTGTGAGTATCCATTCATCAATTCCATCCCATCATCACTCATCCCCATATTCGCAAATTAGCCAAAAGTGGCAAAGAAAGCGAAGAAAAATAAAGCAAATCAATCAATCATTCTCTAGTACAAATGTGACAAAGTCAATTTCTGGGTACAAGAATATGGCCTGAAATTGACACATCAGAACTGGTATTGTAAGCAGTATTTTGATAGTTAAATCTATTCTGATACTCAATATTTTATTACTTATTTTTTTATTTTTACAATACCGTGTACAGTAAAAAAAGATACATGTGAGAAAGGCATTCAAATCTCACCCATTACTTAAGCCTTCAACCCTTTCCTATAGATTGAAGTAATGTGTGAGATTTGAATTCCAGGTTGGAGCAATGTGTGAAATTTGATTCCAAGTTGAAGTAATGTATGAGATTTGAATCCAAACTATAGTAATGCATTAGGTTTGAATTCCAGATTGAAGTAATGTGTGAGATTTGATTCAAGATTGAAGTATGTGTGAGATTTGAATTCCAGATTGAAGTAATTTATACGTGATTTGAATTCCAGATTGAAGTAATTTATACGTGATTTGAATTCCAGATTGAAGTAATTTATATGTGATTTGAATTCCAAATTGAAGTAATGTATATGATCTGAATTCAAGGTTCGTAAGAATTCATAAGAAGAAAACAATCTGAACAAAAGAAAATTAAATGGTTTTAAGTACTGGATTTTTGCTGACATTATTCCTTTTGAGAATATTTACAATACACAAACAGAAATTTTAAAGCTTATTATTTTTAATTTGATTTAAAAGGTATTATAGTACTATTAGATCATCACATTACGTCGGAAATGGTACCAAAAGAATATCGATGAGGACATCAGAATTGGTACATATCCTGATCCACCACAACAGCACCATCTGTGTTCATTTCTTTTCAACACTGAATTTGCAAAGAGAATAACTTTTCAATCTTTCCTCTTAACAGACCTTTGCTTGCCTTCAACTCCATCCTTCGACCCTTCGTTAATGACATTTGGCATTCATTATATTTTGGCGCAAAACTTGGGGAGAGACTTTCATAGAAAACGAAGAGAGAAAGAGAGAGAGATTATCGAACCGCGAAATGTGTACATAAGAACTGATCCTCTCATTTTCAATTCCATCTTCCGTTCCTCCTCTTCCATCTTTCTGTTTGTCCTCCGACCGTTAACTCGGTCCCATTCTCATGAAAAATAGCCAAGAACAAAGGAATGTTGAACTTTAAGACAAGAGGAAAATTTTTAAATCGTTACAAGCTTGTCTTCCTTCCTTTGAACTTTCTTCTCTTTTTTTTTTTCTCCTCCCATTTCCTTCTCTGCTTCAAGTCGACTGTGGCTCCACAGTGGCGGAATGATTTAATAGGAAAGGGCTCTCTTAGATAGAAGTCCTGGCGCCCTGTGACATTTGGCGTCTAAAGATGAGCCGACTTTCGGAAACAATGCAAGATTTTGGGAGAATAAAACCTTCTTCACTCATGCTCGTTAAAGGTTGAATGTTTTTCGCTGAAATAAGAATTTTTTTCACTTTTTGAAGCAGCGTGTGCGAGAAAGCAGAGTCGACCAACTGCAGGCATAAAACTCGAAGTGCCCGTAGAAGAGGAATGAGAACGGATAGCAATAACCTATGGACGAGAAGTGCCAAAATAACAAAGGAATATCGGGCTTATTTACGAACATGACCTACTGGAACTTTTTCGCCTTTATCATATTTTTCTCAAGTCTCAATTTGCTCTATTATTTCTTGTTCGCTTCGTAACTACTGTTCTTCAGTTTTATACCCTATTTGTCTCTATGTGCTTCCTCTCCATTTTTCTATCTTTCTATCACTTCTTTATAGTCTTTTTCTATTTTATTTTTCCTTTACTTTCTATATTTTTCTATCTTGCTGATATTTCTCTATATTAGTTTTCCTTACTTCTCTTCATTATTTTCATCTTACGATTACCCGTAAACATCGCGATACTTTTCTGCTATCCCTGCGTATTGTAATATACCGAGAAGGCATTAGGGAGAATGTGAAGTGAGGGCTCCATGCATTAACAGTGTCGACTATATGTGAAAGTGATGTGATCATCATCATGCTGCGGTCATTTTTACCACTCCATGCCGAAACATTTGCTGGGAAAATTTCCACCCAAAATATGGTTAGATCAGTGGCCTAACCTCGTTCTCAACCTTCATGAGACCACAAACCAGTAAATTCTTTGCTTAAAATTCGATGCCCTGATCAGAAAAATTTTACTCGTAAATGTATTTCTAATTTTTTTAACGTTAGGTATACGTGGAATGTTCAATAAAGAATTATCATTTTTTTAATCACACAATTTCTCGCCCTAAATTTTATTCTAAATGTGTAATGTACACGCGTAGGGTTACCAGGTCTCTTTTTCCCGGACATGTCCTACGATTTAGCCTTATGTCCAGCATCGGGAGGAATTTGAAAAAGTCACAAGTGTACTACATTTTAGTCACAAAATTTGAATTAAGAAAAATACATGTTTCAGTCGAACAAAGAGAAATCATAGGAAACATCATGCAAATTACAAGGTTATTGACTGTACTCCCAAACTCAATAGTGAAATAAATTTTGATTCAAACATTGTTCTAGAACAAAGACTGAAGCTAGAATCAACAAAATTTAGGGGCCACATTCTGTTATGTCACTTTTCAATGACTGGGCGGGATTTTTTGCCTTTGAGTTTATACTGACGGAAGCAATCGTGGATCTTTGATGTATCACATTCTTATTCAATATTTTGATCGCAAAGCAGGAGGTATACAGAATAAAGTTATTAAAACCATCCCAAATTAAACTTCTCGAACATTTTGAAATTCTGACAAGAGCAGTATGTTTCATATTATTTCACGTTATGTTATATGCTGAATATTTATTTACCATTTCAGGTCATAATGCAAATGTTGAGATAGTATTTTCATTAATGTCAGAACAAATGGACTAATGAAAAAATTATCATAGAATCTGCAAAGGATTTGATGCTAGTTCGGTATAATTTCAAAGAGTTTGCCTGTTCGCCTGGCATGTTGCATTTTGGACACCGAAAAATAATAAAAATATTTGTTATAGGGAATTATTGCGCAAACTAAACATTACAAATTTCAGAAGAACCTCTCGCGGTCCGGTATAATTGATGCCACGGCCCTGCGGTTGAGAAACACGCTTGATATCAAAAACCTCGCTGCAAGACAACATTTTTTAAATTTTTGGCTCTTTTCCCTCGAAAAACTTTTTACATAACAAGCAATTGTCATTAACAATCAAATACGAGCTGGATAAGGTTACTGAAGAAGCGTTCTGAGTGCGAGTTATCAAAGTAACCACTCGCCCATCTCCAAGAGCAAAGTCCAATGAACTAACTTCTCTTGGCGTGGGTGTCGGGATCGTAGAAAGCCAACTCCTCCGATCAATTCGTTAAAGGAGATAAACGCAATCATCTCCGCAGCTTCGGGACAGGACGAAAAGGTGTTCGAGCTTCCTCCCGAAGAACCTGGAACGGAGGAGGGATCATCCAGGAATGCACGAGAGAGAGGGGGAACCGCATTCAGGATCATTCGAGCACGGGATTTCTCGCCATCCTTAAGGACGTCTCGCAGATGACGGAGTTTCCTCGACAAACCCTTTCGAAAGAAGGTTTGAGCGCTCCAGGAATTATGATTGGTGATTGTTCATGTTCCCATTCCCGGCAGACATCATCATATCTCTCTCTCTCTCTCTCTCTCTCTCTCTCTCTCTCTCTCTCTCTCCGGATGAATTTCCATCTTATCAACTGCGAACCTACAGAAGTCAAATCTTAACGGCTTGAGAATTGTAACGTCTTACGTCACTTACTTCGGGAGATTGATCCCTGCCTGTAATATCCAGAAACTTGCCTTTTTCATCATCTCCATTCTTGCGTGATCTGGAAAATCAGGCCGCTTTGATTTTCGAAAATTAACTTAACTGGATCCTGAAATTGTTTGCAAAGTTTCCTCTAAAATAACTTCTTGAATTTTATTTCCTATTGCTTAGTACAAACCCTTCCTACTGTTCCGCTTAGCATTTCTGTATCAATGCATTTTGTATCTTTGTGTAAGCAATGTTGGAGGATATTTTGGAATCTGTGTGAGTGGGTGCCTTCTCCTGCAACACGAAAAGAGGGATGTGATGACGGGGGAGTGTGATGACAGGAACGTAAGATTGTCACATCTGCGGATGGGAAAAAGGGGTTATTTCCCCTTATAAAACTTATAAAACCTTTGGAAAATTCCGCAAGGAACCTGTTTAAATTTTGCACACCAAACGTTTTTAAATGTGAATATTAAGATAATTTTACTTAATATTTCTTATACAGTTAAAGAATCTCTTGCTTTTACTCTGATATAAAGACGAGACAAGTTAATAATTGTTTGAATAACATTCACAACAGTTTGGTCATTGTCATGAAGTCTGAATTGTATGTAATTTATTTTACGCCGAATTCGAAACTCCATTACATCATATTCATTTGTTTTCTTTTTTCAGGGATTCCATCGTCGCGATGAATCTAATGAGTTTGAATTTCTTTCGCAAAAGAGAAAAATCGTTACATGCCGCATTAGAACACCAACACCAAACTTTGAAATCCGACACCACTCATACGGTCAACTGGGAAGGAGGTTGTCTCGCTGACATCTACAACTTTCTCCAAACAATTTTATGATAGTTCTTTATTTCGAAAAATAATGGATGAATTTTAACGGTATTTGGTTTGAAGTGAAACTAAAGAAGTTAAGTGTATTATATTTAACTAGAGGAAGAATTAGAAATATTGTTTGCATTTACTCGAAATACGTCATTTTATCGGAAAGTGTGTCCAATAATTTTATAAGAGTATTATATAATATTTAATTTAATGTATAAAAATATATTAATTAGTTAGAAAGCAACGGAGTAGCATCCGCAGCAATGAAATGAGCTATGAAGTTTCAAAGAAACCTGTGAAAATTTCCTAGATGGTTTCATACTTCAAAATGGTGCCAGGTCGGGTATGAAAGAACAATCACGTAGCCTGGTCAGAACTCGAACCCAGTGTCTTCACAGGTGATGTCGTGAGTCGAACATTCAATCCCATCAGCAGTCCTGTATTGCAACACCAATGTTTGGCAGAATTTGGCAAACAAGACTAAAATATAACAGGTCAGATATGTGTAAGTGGCTTGTGCCCAAGGGTGCAACTTCTATCAAATCAAGAGAGCATTGCTCAAACACGCGTATGCAGACTTTCACCAAGCATAATGCCAGGAGGAAGCTAAGGCCCGGGGGCGTGCTTTGGCGAAAAAAAGAAAAATGATTTATTGCACAAAAGAAATCGAAAGGCAGAGTGAGGGAGAAAGACCAAAGCGATGACGTGATGTATGTGGAATGGAGGACTTTCTAATTAGCTTTTAGCATCCATTGTCGATGGGAATTTCTTGAGCGTTGGAGAAGAAAAACCTAAAACAGAAAAAAAAAGAATATATGCTGGGAACGCGAGTAAAAAACACTTGACAGTACTTGCGTGTAAGTAACAGTCTTCGTTTCCAGTTCTCTCGACTCTTGAGGCACGGGATCCTGATCTCGTGTTCAGGAGCAGCTCACATGACAAGGGAGGTGCAACCTTCACCCTAATCGTAGGCCTGGACTTGACCGAATTCAGTTTTTTTACTCTGGGTCGGTTTTCTAGAGGCACCGTGAAGTTCCTCGCTTTCAGGCCCTTTAGGAATGTTTCTCAAACTTTTTTGCATTGCGAATTGCCAGAAGTTCTCGCCGTTGGTCTCTAGGGTAGCGTGGGTTGCATGATGGTCCAAAGTATCAAGGTTCGCCCATACTATCTCCTGTAGGCGCTCAGCGTTTAGGCCCTGTTCTCAGTTCAGAAAGGTTTATTTTTTCTTTTTCTTTTTTTTTTTCTTTCTTTTTTGACTGGAAGGCGAAAGTGTGGGGAAGGGTAGGAAGGAACCTTGGATGTTGTGTGAAATATACTGACACATGAAGGGTTCTATTGCTAGGAATCGTTGCTTAGTATGGGTACAAAATCAGAATTTCTCACTCCATAGTGTAGTAGTAAAGATGCCTTATCGTGAAGGCGTTTCTGTTTCCTTCTTTGGATCCAGTTCATTCCCTGTTAGAATAAATGAATGAAATTAAAATTTAGGGTGCATCAGCACCTGTTCAAGCGGCTCCGGCGCCCAGCCAGCGTCATACAAAGTGGGCACCTGGACGAAACTCTGTGGGGGTAAAGGCGGCCAGGGGCGTGGTGCTTATCACATCACCCCCACCTTCGGCTGTGATCAAGAAAGTGTGGGGCCCTAACTCCATACCCACTTCATGGCGTGGTGCAAAGCACAGGGGAGCACTTCACTTTACTTTAAGGTGCGTCAGCACTTAGGCTACTATTCTGGGTTAGGCCCTTATCATTACTGAAATCAACACCTGTTCCTGAAGACTAAAGTTTCCTTACCTAGGTTAAGAGCCGAGGCTGTAAAGGTTCGCTCAGCCCATATAAGGACCAAACAGAGAACAACATGCAGCCCTGCACAGTAAGTCCAGACACTAGAGCCTCGTTGACCTACAACGGGGTGTACTACGTAGAAGTTACGCTGACTGTTGAGTGAACTCTCAAAAGGTCAACCCGTACAGCCTCAATTCCCTGCTAGACAATGTGCACATAAATTGGACTTTGAAACTATTTTGCAAAGACGTAACACAGACTTTCAACACTTTCGGAAATGCATAGTTTCTAAGTTACAGCTGTGGGGAAAGTGAAGTCGAGAGAAACCAAAACGGCAAGCGTGAACAAAGCAGGACCTCTACAGATAGAAAATCATATAAGGATTGTGTGAGGTAGAGGTTAGTGATGATAACCAAGGGGATATAGCTAAGAGAGAACATCCACTTTGTTCGTGGTGTACGTTCAGTCTATCGTATAGCAGCCCCTGTTTTCTATTTTTATGTGGGCTTTCCACAGTCCACACTGACTACCCAAATTTCTATTTCGGTTATTTCGGATCACTTGTCTACCCCTCAAGGTAATCGTAACGATGTGAATGAATGAATAATGATGGAACATTTTTCTATCCAGGATTCTAACCTAGAAGTAGACATTTTTTCTTATTCCAGAGGGGGTTTTTCATTGACCCGCACTGCGGACATGTCATGTAAATTATTTAATTATTCCGCTCCTACCGTATTCCAAAGTCAGATGAGGTTTGAGTTTTCTGATGAATGAGCTGATTAGAAATTGACTGAATCTTGATTGATTCATTTCGCTTTTCTGCCACTTTTGGATAATCGCGAACATTAAGATGGATGGTTGCAAGATAAAAATTGATGAAAGGAGAGTCACACACACTCATATGGATGAACACAACTCGTTGTGAGTCCAAACGCCATAGTCTCGTTACTGTGATTAATCCAGTGCAATGTGTACAACGTAAAAGAGAGCTTGACATTTGGGTGCATTCCAAAAGGGTCACCGCTTGCAACAGCAACAGACTGAATCTACTGTATCTTGGAACATGGCAGGCCCCTCATTCTTCTAGTTTGAGAGTGGAGTTGTTCTCTAGCCAAGTGGCAAAACAATATTGGAACAGGAATCTGGAAACTCAAGAGTATGGAGAATAGATCATCTGCAATCCTCGCCTGTCACAACCTTTCTACCTTCCCACTGACGTTCCTGGCAATATTCTGAGATATCATGACTGAAAAATGGGACCCTTTTCTCATCATTCCTTTCGTCTTTGTGAGTGTCCTTTTGAAGCAGGAATCTTCCATGGTTCGATCACCTTTCCCTCCCTTTCTCTGCTTCTTTTTTTATCCCATTCTCTTTCCTTTTTGGAGTTCCCATGCTGATGGCTTTGTGGATATTGAAGAAGGCGAAACTGGGATCGCAATGCGATGCGGTTCTACAGCGTTTCCAGTAATGGAACTTGGAGGGGAAAAGTCTTCCAGAAAGCAATTTCCAGAGACCAAAATCTCCAGGTGTGGCTTCCTGATATGTTGAAGGATTGGCGTTTCTGTGTCACAGAGCCTCGAACAAGTTTATTTCTCTAGCCCTGAAGATATCTGGAAAATGTTTCGTGGTTTTGCTCACGCTGTTGCTATATTAGTTCCTCCATATTGCTTCAGGATTTACCTGTCACTTATGTCTTTTCTTCCGTGTAGAGTAAAATTTACGTTTTCATGTTGCCATATTACAAAATGTTATATTAATACTATGTCACATACATGTTGATCGTAAAAATTAATAACTATCAGTTCTTATGGGGGATGTATTTTACGTACCGCCTTCCCCATCTTTCTCAGGTACCCAAAATATCAAACCGAATAGATATCTTCCTAGAAGTTTATTTGATTGATTGATTTGCTTTATTTGACTTCGCTTTTTGTGCCACTTTTGGTAATTTGCGAAGATGGATGATGACATGATGAAATTGATGAATAGACACTCACAAACATCCATTGCCATGGCGGGATTCGAACCCGGGACCCCTGGCGTCGTAGCACGATGTGCTAACCACTCCGTCACGAAGGCCGGCTCCTAGAAGCTGACACTGAGTTCCACCTCAAATATTACAAATATAATATTTTTTAAAAAATTATTCTTATTTCTATTCCTTTTCCATCTTCCTGCTTTTTTCTATCTCAAGATTTTCATATTCCATCTTGCGTTGTAGATTTTTTTGTTTGCCTCTGTTTTCTGTCCTATGTCTCAAATATCTCATCCCTCTCTGTCACACTTCTTTTATTTATCTTTCTCTCTTGTTTCATTTACTACTCGTTTATCTCTCTCTCACCTTTATATATTTTCTTTTCTCGCCTTATTTTTCTTTCGTTTGTGTTCTTTTGTTTGCCTTCTCTCCTGTTTCTCAGTTTTATGTCCCTTTTCCTCTATCGTTCCTTTGTTGTCCTATCTTCCTCTTTTTCTCTCTCTCTTTCTCATTTGTTATTTTCTCCCCTTACATCTTTCTATAGTTCTTCTCTCTCTCTCTCTCTCTTTAAAACTGATCTCTTTCTCGTTTTAATTTTATCTCTTCTTTTATTTACCCTTGTCACTCTCCCTGTCTACGTGTTTCTTTTCTTACTTTATCTCTCTATCCTTTTATGGTTGCTCAGTCATTAAGACGTCTGACTACCATGCAACACACCCGGGTTCGATCCTCGGCGGGGAAGAACCAGTATTCTTTCCACTTGTTCAAGAGGCTCCGGCTTGTTTTCAGGATGAGCTGCACTCCTTGGTAGTGAAGAAGAAGAAAATATGCAAAAGACAAGTTTGGGTTCATAAAATAAATGAAAAAGGGGAAATTTATGGAGATTTCCATAATTTATTTCCTGATCTATTGCAAGATCGTAGGAATTTTTTTTCAGTACTTTCGGATGTCCCAAGAAAAATTCTACGAACGTTTGAACATAGTTAAACCTTTTATAGAGCGGCAAAATACCACATATAGTCCATCAGTACCATGCTGTATCTCTCAGTTAAGTTACTATTTCTCTTAGCCTATATAAACTGGGAAGTGTTGGAATGGGTCTTATATGAGTTCAGACAATTAAAAACAGTATTGTAACTCACAAATCCTTGTTGGCAATTATATTCGCTCGCATATGTTTGTGCCACGTAAACTTTCTTTCATGGAACTTTAATTATTTTTCTTCTAACAACAATACAAAACAAATAGAACAAGGGAAGGAACGTTAAGGAAAGCAACTAACTTTCATTAAACAGATGTACCGGTACATTATTATTACAAAACAACCTTCTCACTTAGTTTTAATCTATAATCGACTAAAGGTTTTAAAAAAGAAAGTTATCGTCTCTGAATTTCACCATGCTATGCAGGCATACAGTGGAAGTGATGTGTTCAGAACGTTAGAACTGTAGAATATGATCTAAAAACAAAACTGGGGGACCGCTTGGTTCTTAGGACTTCATATGTTCTCTTTTTAGAAATGTTATCCACTTTCTTACATTAGGTAACTTTTGTGGAAATGAAGAAAACTTTGAGAGCTGTGGGGACCCCTTGGAATCGGGCGACTGGGGGAAAATGCCCCATTGCCCCTTGTCGGTGACCCTGCTTTTATCAAAGTATGAAGTAAATATTTGCTCTTTTTTACATTTCTTCCTAATAACAAACACATTATTTTACAAGCACAAACATAAACCACATGCTGTTCACCCTGTTAAATTGCAGTTCAATCACGTAGTTACTGAAGCAAAAGATGAATGCACCACACCCAAGGAGCAACCACAATTTTTTTTGTCTGAGGGGTCACCAGGATAAACGTGCCAATAATAATAATATTGATAGTAATAGTAATGGTGGTGCTGATATTAGTAGTAATATCAAACACATTATCCTCGTAAATCACGCAAAAAGAGGGTATAAGACGGCTCTAAAGCTATAGTGTCGAAACAAAAGATTTCAAATATTTTATTTCAGCACGTTCAATTTTACATCAGCTAATAATGGAAAACAAGCACCCAAGCTGTATTTTTGAAAGATAGAAAATGCACGACGAATGCAATTATTTCTTTTTGTAAGTATGACAATTACATCTACGTATATTGCGAGCGATCCATTTTTTTTTTTTTTTGCAAACTGAAAACAATATTGATTTAATAGGGCACAAATAAATTCAGGAGGCGCCCCCCCCCTCCTCCCATGGTTCCGCCAAATCATCACACAATACGCCTGTTGTGCGTTACAGCTGAGCCGAGCGTAACGCTTGCGGGAGCTAAACGAACAACGAAGAGACTCGACATTTCCGGCCAGAAGTTTGGAAGTTTCGCTGCAGTGTGCGTTACACCACTGGATTTCAATAGAAGCAGACGATAGAAGTTAAGTTGCCGGATCTTTCCGTGTTTCGCCGTGTGTCAGTGTGCAACACTAGGAGGAAACTCTGGGAGCTAATAGCGGGGTTGGTGCTGATCACATCACCCCCATCTTCGGTAGAGATCAAGAAAGTGTGGGGTCCTAATTCCGCACCTCCTAAACGTCATCATGGTGTGGTCCAAAGCACAGGGGAGCACTTTACTTTATCTATTATTCTCGCTCGCTTTCATATCTGTTCTTTATCTTTTTTTAATTCCCCTCTGTTATTCTTTTATTTCCCTTATCTCCCTCTCTCTGTCGTTATTTCAACTGTTTCTTTTTTAATTTAACTCTCTCTACCTTTTTGTATCTCCTCTCTCTCTCTCTCTCTCTCTCTCTCTCTCTCTCTCTCTGTATCACTTTCTCTTTCTACATTAATATGTCACACAGTTTTTTCTATATATATTCAGTGTCTATAGCCTGCTTGGGTACTTTTCCTCAAATAAAGTGAACACATATAATAAAAGCACATTGTTTCATCAATAATCTTCACAGCAGCACAAATTATAATTAATTCAATAAATTTGTACTTGAGATATTCCGGGCGAAAGCCTGAAACTGTGCAGAACAAGTGAACTGAACAGACAAAGACGGGAAAAAGCCACCGACATGATATTGGATATCCCCACACAAAAGACCCCATAATGGCTATTCACGGTCCGTCGCTTGAAGCGCATTGATGCCGAACCTAATTACTACCGATTTGTTCAAAATTCCAGCGGTTTCGATCTCAGCTGCCAATATAACAGGTTTTACACCAGAGGTAATTCTTTCTGATATTCGTATTAAAATCAGATCGGAAGTAATGCATCATGATTGGAGTCATTTGGAACACCCCCGACCACCGAAAAAAAATAGTGGTTTCAATAACAAACCTTCCCTTTGAGCTATGGTATTCACTTCAGAATATTACACCACGGTGCGATGTGCAATTGACACGCGGAGGAAGTTACGTAGCTGTGCCCTAACCAATTAGCGAAAACCGGATATGACGTGCCTATTCGATTACTGTTTGTAGCTGGCCGAAAGAACTGTGCGGTGAAAAGGTGATGCTCGTAATTAATCTGTCCCCTCGGCAGTGTTTTGCTATGGGGACTACATATCAGAAAAATTAAAATGTTTGGTTTTAAATTACACTGTTCGGCAAAATTAAACTTTTTGGCGCTCCCATGAACCAAAATAGGTGATTCTTATAGATTTCGAGCTCCTGAGTTCGAATCCGCAACCCGTTTTTCTCCAGGACGTACCAGTTTTGAGGGAGGGGTTGGGGGCGGGTTTCAATGACCACGCAAAGGTGCTATTCTCCCCGCATATACATTTCCACGCTCTCATCAGAATTTCTATATAAAACAAGCAGATACAACTACATAAAGAGTAAAGGTTGAACACTTACGTGTCAATTGGTGTTCCTGCTCCTCTTGTAATTTGTACAGGGTGTCTCGCGTGTCGCATTCCAACAGAAGTCTGCCAACATATTCACACTCCATTTCCCACTGTAGCGCCTCTCCATGGTAGCTATTTGTTGATGAAACCTTTCACCGTGTTCATCGGAGACCTTCCCCAAGCTGTACTGTTGAGGGAAGAAGTCCAAGTGACAATGCAGGAAATGTAACTTGAGGGACATATTACATCTCATGGTACGAAATGAAGTAATTAACCTGCCCACAATGTCTTTGTAATTAGGTGACGTATGACTCCCGAAAAAATTACTGCACACGTCTCGAAAGGCCTCCCAAGCCTCACGTTCCACATCACTCAGCTTAGAAGGAAATGTAGGATCCTTCAAAACGTCTCTGATTTGAGGCCCTATAAAAACACCTTCTTTCACCTTGGCCTCGCTAAGTCTTGGGAACTGTTTTCTGAGATGAGTAAATGCTTCACCATCTCGCTTCAGGGCTTTGACAAATACCTTCATTAGACCTAATTTTATATGGAGAGGTGGCAAGAATACTTTCTCCGGATCCACAAGAGGTTCATTAGCCACGTTCATCTCTCCTGGGACCAGTTGGTTCCTTGGTGGCCATTTTGTGATGGTGTACTGCTCTTTGGCTCGACTGTCCCAATGACACAAGAAACAGCAGTGTTTGGTGTAACCTCCTTGTAAACCGGTGAGGATGGCAATAACCTTAAGGTCAGCACATACACACCACTTAAACTGTTCGTAATTTAATTTCTGTAGTAGGTTCCGCATGTTCTCGTATGTTTCTTTCATATGCACAGCATGAGCAACAGGGATGGCAGGATATTGATTGCAATTGTGTAGTAACACTGCCTTCAGGCTAGTCCGCAACGAATCTACGAACAGTCTATATTCTTCAGTGATGTAGTCAAATTTCAGTTGTTCCATAAGCGACGGAATGTCACTGCAATACACCAAATCACCATCCTTTGTAAAATTAGGAACCATACCGCGTTTGGTAGAACCTGTCCCGCTTCCCGCGCTAGGGAGCGCTCAACAGTTTCGGTGTCAATGAGAAACGAGGAAAAAATCGTCTGCTGGGCAGCGAGGAGCGAATGAAAGCCAGAAGAGAGGCGTTTACGTAGACGCTGTTGCGACGTTGCGTATTTTAATTGGCTGCCTGGCTTTGACTTTCCCCAGCACGGAAACTGTTGAGCGCTCCCTAGCGCGGGAAGCGGGACAGGTTCTACCAAACGCGGTATAGGCTCACCTCTCTTTTTCTGTACATCGATATATTCACATCTCGGTCAAGTAGATTCCATTGTTGAAGTCGTGATGCAAGCAACAGGGCCTTGGTCTTCGGAAGGTTTAAGTCTCTGATCAGAACATTCAGTTCTTCCTGACTTATCACATGTGGTTCCTTAGTGTCAGACACTGGGGCGTAATTGGGATCTGAATGCGTACTCGAAGATTGTGCAACATCCTGACAAGTCGCAGGTTCTTCGTCGGATGAAACACTGCTAGTGTGTATGAGTCTGGTGGTACGGGTACAGGCAGAATAACATCATGTGGGACAGGTCTCCTGGAGGAATCCAAATCAGGATACTGTATTTTATACTTCGTGCTTTTCAGAAACCTGTAATATTGGTCAGGCAGAAGTAACAGTCTGCAACATGATCCCGGGGCTCGCGCCAAACCATAGGTACGGCGAACGGCATCGATTTATGTGTACCTTTCAACCATCCTTTTAGAGTACGCGCACACGAGTTACAACTTTGTTTGGGAGCCCAATCGCGATCCTGGTCGCCGACTTTACACCCAAAGTACAGTGGTACACTGTCTTTAGGAACGGTGACAATGGCCTACTTTGTCCCTTGAAGACCACTTCCTCACATATGTAGCAGAATGAATCTACCGAGTTTTTGCAAGTTCGTGGCATTTTGGTTTAACACAAATGTCAATATTTCACGCAGAAATATTTTTCCTTAACGATATAAACAGACACAGAGTAACGCGACTCTCTTACACCACGATCACCTCGGAAGTAAAATATCTGCTTCACGAGACAACGAGGTGGGTGTCTTGGCACCTTTTTCCAACCACATCTGGTTTGTCGTCTAGACAAGGGGGTGCCAACGAATGACCACAAGTTGATTACGAATTCTTTTACCTTGAAGGAAGCCGAGGTGACAGTGTAGGAAGAGTGTAACAAAAATAAAACTTTGAACTTCAATGTACACAAATAAACCTGTTACACATAGTTAAAAACTGTAAGATACCATTCATTTTAGAGCCAGTCACTTATGGCTCATGGGACATCGTGAAAATATTTCTTCCAGCAGTAATGTTAAAATGCAATATTATTCACATTTTTGTTTTGACATTTATCTGGAATTCTCAAAAAAATGTGCGTTGTGGCCGAATTCACTGTTTTTTGGGGTGGGTGGGGTGTATTTGGTACTTTTTCCTATTTCGGGGGGGGGGGTTGTGGGGGCAGGGGAAAGAATGTTCCTAGGATATAGTAACCATTCTTGGATTGAGGTAAAAATACACAATTATGCATTCCAAGCATAAAAAACACATATTTCATTTAAAAAATACAATTTTTCGGTAAATTTTTGTGGAAAATGACCCACTAAAAAAAACCTTACGTGCTGGAACTTTTTCAATGCGATATTCGTAATCAGCGACTCGAAATCTATAAGGTACGCCCTTTCATGCTCGTGGGAGGATTTTCATGCCGATCAGTGTTATCAGTTTTTGTGGTCATTACAGTTTACAATATAGTTTGTTAATTCGAATAGAGAAAGAAAATTATTATCTGTCTCTGTATCTTATATTATCCCTGTCTTTTCTTTTCTTTCTCTTCCTCTCTTTTCCTTTCTCTTTGTTAATTTTCCTTTCTCTCCCTTTCTCTTTGTTAATTTATTTATTTGTCTTTTTCTCTCTTCTTTTTCTATGTACATTCTCTGCCTTTCTGATAAATGTTTTCATGAAGTTTCCCAATTTCTCTATGTATCTTCGTTTCGCTCTCTCTCTCTCTCCCTCCCTCCCTCTCTCTTTCTTCCTACCCTTCTCTCTCTGTATCTTTCTCCATCTTCCTCCTCTCTTTTCCCCCTTCTCTCTCTCTATCTCTCTCTTTCTTTCTCCATCTTCCTTTGCGTGTGTGTGTGTTTGTTTTCTCCCTCTCCTCCTCTCTCTGTATATGTTTCTCTCCTCCATCTATCCATCTTTCTCCCTCCCTCCTGTATATATATATCTCTCCCCCGCTTCTCTCTTTCTGTCTGTTGCTGCATCTTTACTTCTCTTTATACATACACACACTAGCACTTCTTTTTAGTTCTCTGTCTCTATATTTATCGCTGTCTCCTCCTTTCTATAAAGTTATCTGAAAGTTGGTAGCCAAACACTTGTTTAAACAATCAACAAACAAATAATGAATCATCCGCATCAATTTTAGGGTTGTAACCACCAAAGATGAAACAAATACTCTTACGTGTGGGTCGTGTCCGACCTTCCTTCCGTGTGAACTATCAGTATCTCAGTAACCACCAGAATTACAGAAACAATTGTTGGTGGGCTCGTAGACCTAACAAGCCGTAGCTGAGAGCAACATAAATTAAGTTTAACTGGAACCTGACACTGAGCGCCTCCTGAAAGTTCACACTTTACGACCACAATGTTCTCTTTATTTCCTTAGAATTCCTTTATTTTACGTTGCGTTTCTACCTCTTGCGTTAATCGCGACGACGAGATGAATGACGATCTGATGAAATGGATCGCATATTACATCAGGGGGGTACCAAAATGTCAACCCCCCCCCTTTCAAGTAATATACCCTGGACTGCATTTTTCAGTCTAGCGAGGCTCTGTCGTCTAGACTCACAGTCACCCTGGTGGGGTTCGTGTTGTGTCGTCCCTACATGTTTGTCATATTCCCTGAATCCATCTCATCTTCGCGATTAGCCAAAAGTGGCAGAAAAGCGAAGTAAATTAAAATATATTAAACTCAATCAATCAAACACAATATATCACGGACTATTGCAAAGGAAAAAGAGAAGTCAGTTGAATATAATGCAATCGGTTGGTAATATGATGTTGGTAAAAATCGACCACCAAAGAGCTCTGAAAGTACAAGAGGAAAGAGCATGTTCAATGTTGGCACCAACGTCATCACGTGATAGTATCACAGACAATCCATTACCCAAAACCGTCAAAGCATAACGGCACCTCAGGTTACGTGTATCACGGCATGAGAGGACTCAGGTTCGCTTCCCAGAGCAGCCAACCATGTCTCCTGGTATCCGTTTACAGCTCGCGGGTGGTAATTTGGAAATTGGGGTGGGGAGACTGCATCTAACAAAGGGTTTCGCGTGAGAGGAAAATTAATAAAAAGTAAAAATGAGCCTGTTCCACAATTAAAAGAAATCTCATGGGAAGCAAGTTGTCAATTGGAGTTACTCCATATGACTTATGTACCGTTGTCAACTATTACCGTATGTATTCTCAACAGTGGTGAAGGAGCATGGGTACAAAGTACCCCATCAAATTTTTGGGAGGTGTAGAGTAAAGCCATAAATCCACATTGCATTTCCTAAACATTTCAAATATCTAATAATATTTTAAGTCCAATTTCTGCACAGATAGACTAATCGGAACTGGACGTACAGTTCAAAGTAGGATCCAAACCACTGTGCGTCCACCGGGTATCGAACCCAGAACCTCTTACTAGTTCAAATAGTATTTGCAAATATTTGAAGTAGATTTTTAATTTTTTTTAAATTTTATTTAATTTTGAGATAGAGTACTGAATGACCATTTTATAAAGAAAATCTAACAATGAGAAAACAACAACAAAAGAACAACCAATCCAAAATGGTACAGAAATAACTGAAAAGTTACACATCGATCTTAATGATTGTCGTAAACTGTGCCACCCCCTTTAGGTACAGACACCGTCCAGCTTAGCTCAAGGATAGAGACATGCGATACCTCGAGCTATTAAATTTGAGCAACAAACGTCAAAAGGTTTATGAAAGGAAACAAGCAGTTTACTCACAACAGAGAGGACTAAACCACCGTATATTCTGAAAACATGAGATAAATACATTCCAATACATGTGGTTCTCTTTCCACAATCTTGGCTTTAAGGTCCTTATATCCATAAAGTCTTCAAATTCTATCGCATGTAAAGGCTTCTTCTTCTTTCTACGTCTCTTCTTCTGACGTTGGCTTTTTCTTCTTTCTACGTCTCTTCCTCTGACGTTGGCTTCTTCTTCTTTCTACGTCTCTTCTTCTGACGTTGGCTTCTTCTTTTTTCTACGTCTCTTCTTCTGACGTTGGCTTCTTCTTCCTTCTACGTCTCTTCTTCTGACATTGGCTTCTTCTTCCTTCTACGTCTCTTCTTCTGACGTTGGCTTCTTATATGTTCTACACGTAGATAGACTTCTTCCTTTTATAGGCTTCTTCTTCTATAATTATATGCAGGTAGATAGATTTCCTCTTCTATAGACTTCTTCTTCTATAAGATTCTTCTTCTATAGGCTTCTTCTTCTATAATTATATGCAGGCAGATAGATTTCTTCTTCTATAAGCTTTTCCTTCTATAATTATATACACGTAGATAGACTTCTTCTTCTATAGGCTTCTTCTTCTTTCTAACAAGGTTTCATTGGTCTTCCTACCGGCCCGTTTATCTCGTTTCTTCGGCACTTGCCCCGAATATCTAATTATTCCACTTTTGGGTCGCTGTTTGAATACGCGTACCGCGCCACCGCCTACACAACCAAAAGGTATAATTTGAGGTCGCAGCCAATCCGGTGCTGCAAAACAATGCGCAAGTAACTAGTGCTGTCTAGAACCTGGCGCCACCAAGGGAAATACAAAAAAAATAATCTAATATGAAATACCAAATCACGTTTCTATTAGACGGCAGACGCAAATCGAACATCGTTCTTGGACTTCTTTACTTTCCTCCTGTTGACATATGTGATAACTATGGCGATCATTATATTATAACGCCTTTACACAGTTCATTGTTGATATATTATTACTAATCAAAGGTTAATAATCATTTTGTACTATATATATTTGTTTTGGTTTGATTTCCTCTCACATTATTCCTCTAGTTATGTCCCTCTGCTATTTGCCAAGCCCTGCCATCCATCGTCCACTTCTTGAACTATATACAACTAATTTCAGGTGTTCTGGTACGTAACAACTGTGTTATGGCAAGAAATTGTGAACATTTTGAGGCACACTATTATATAAGCATGGAAGCCTGTAGAAAGGAAACCGCTGTAGAAGAAAGAGCCTTGTAGTGGGATTGTGAAAGAGCTTTACGTTGCGGATTGGTCGTGTGCGGACTTATAGAATAAAATAATTGATTAGAAATTCAGTTCTAGTTTTACCAATGACGATTTTATGCGAACGTTTCTAGAAGTCAAATCAAAACACCTATACAAAAACTTATATACACATAGTAAAACCATTTCAAATATTTTGTAATTTATTGACATATTTAATCGGTTAGCGAATTCTTGAATTTTTTAATTTTATAATATTTTTAAATATTTAATAATTGCTTTTACATGTAATAACATTTTATATATATTTGAGTGTATGTGTGTGTGAATTAATATCCTCCCTCGCCATTCTTCAATGATTCCATACCTTGGAGAGAGGAAATAATAAGTAGAAAACTATGAACAAATGAGTGAGTACGGAGAAATAGGAATAGACATGAAGAGACTAGAAAGATAGGCAAAAATGGAGAAAAAAGGGGACACAAGAAAAGGAATGAAGTAAAATAAAGACAGGAATTAAAGGTTTAATTTAAACAGAAAATAAATAGAGGAAGCGTGATGCATAAAATGATGTTGTGACACACCCATTTGCAGGCATCCATGGCATTAGTCTCTGCACGAAGCGGACTCTAGTTCAAAATTTTGCCAAACCCTTCCGGAGAGCTTAATGCTGGCCAGTCCACTCTGGCAGATGAGAGAACAGCCTAACCAACTCTCCAAACAAAGTGGAAGATGCACTCCCTAACAATGCAGCAGGATGTTTTTATTACCGTACAGTGACATTGCCTCGTTTTGCGGTCCGAAGGCAGGCAATGCCGTGATGAGTGAAGACGAGGGGGAAGGGGGAGGGTCTCCCCTTCTCCGGACCCCCACGTCCTCCCCCCAAAACTCCACAAAATTCAGCAGTAACTTCCACCCGTCCCAAGAGACTATGTAGCAGTCGGATCTGCCGCCCTTGGGAACGGTCAACTGGCGCTTTGCACCGTCTATGTAAATGCGCTACTATAATCTGGAGACACTAAATCTGCCCCTGGGCATTAGATTACCCCGCACGCGAGTTGAATGTGTAATGTCGGAATGAGCGCTGACATTGGACGGAGTGGCGCTGGATGAAGATAATGGCATCGGCGGCGTTTTTTGTTGTGTTGGAGGGTAACTTTTGTGGAGGATGACTTCTGCCGGTTTAACACTGTTATACCAGCACGGCGCGTATATATTCCTTTGGCGCTGCTACAAGACAAGGTTGGAGTGCAACGAAAGGTAGAAGTACTGCAATGATAGATACTGGTAAACCGAAAACAATGGATAACTTCAATGGAATTTTAGAGCTGTTGTCGTCCACTCTTACGGTTACCAGAAGGGCAGATCAAAATTTTTCACTCACTCCTATGGTGTTAGAGTTTCTTCTGCCTCAACAGTGAAGTCGATGGATTTCCTTTGGTTCGCCCAAGGGTGGAGAACTTAATGTGAGCTCTATCTTTTCTCTCATTTCTTTCCTCCTTCCGCTCTTTCTATCTTCCTCTCTCCTTTCTCTCTCTCTTTCCTTACCTCTTTCTCCTTTCCTACTCTCTCTTTCTTTTTCTTAACTTTTTCTTTCTTTCTTTATTTATTTATTGAACTCAACAGGTACATACCTAATTACGGAGCCCATATGAAGGATACATAGTCATTACAATTACCAGACATATATATATATATATATTAAAAATATGTATTATATATATATACACATACACTTTATCACACAATTTAAATACGAACTTATGTGTTTAAGCTTAGGCCATTGTGTTAATAGTGGCTTTACTGAAGTCCCTTAGGTTCATAGAAAACATGTCAATGGTGTTATTCTTGATTAGCAAGTTATTGTAACTGGTGCACATTCTCCACAATGGAGATTTCTTTTTAATTTCGGATCTAGCCTTCTTTATAAGAAAAAACTTCTTCTTCATCTTCTCTTATTTCTCCTATCTTTCCTCCCATTCACTTTATTTTATCTCCCTACACTTACTTCTTTTTCTCTTTCTCCTTTATCTCTCTCTCTCTCTCCCTGTAGACCTCTCCGATGGCGTAGTGGTAACGTGGCAGAGTGATTCTGATCTCACTTTAAAATGTACACAGAAAACAACTGATTTGTTTTCATAAACAAGACACGTTTGATCAAAGATTTTGATAACCATAAACTAAATTTGGTAGCTTTGACCAAAATTTTCGGTAACTTTAAATTAGTAAAATAATTTAGTCCTGATGCACTATAATTTGCTTCTTGCCTAATTAAACAAATGTTTGATGGCCGGAAACTATTGTTTAGTTTTACCAAACATTTATCTCTGTCTAACCTCCACTGCATGAGCATAAAGAGAACTTAAAACAAAAGTCTCTCTCCCTCTGTGTGCGTGTGTGTGTGTATGTGTGCACGCGTATAAAGTCTTCAAGATTGAACAAATGTAAAAGGGAAACATGAGATAATTTGTTCCCATGTACATTTTTTAAAGCATCTTGATTATCTTTAAAACATGATTTGAAAGGAACTGTTTCTAATAATCACGTTGTTTTGTTTACATTAAATTCGTTTTTGCAATGATTTGAGAATAGTGTACGTTGAACTTGTTTCCCACTCAAATAGCAGACTGTTCGTGGTTCGTTTTGTACTTGTTCTAGTTTATCTGGTCTTGTATGTCCACGGGTGTAACTTTCTTTCTTTTCATATGCACTGCAGTAGTGGCAGAACGCATTGCAGATACTGTTCGACTGTTTCTCAGCATTCTGCTTTGACATCAAGTGCAGTTGCTGTTTTGAGAACGGTAGCCTCACCGCCGATAAGTAGAAACAATGTTAGAGCCAATCCAGCGCAATTGCAAAGTATTGCTACACGCGCGGCGACAATGTCATCTGCATATAGCGGTCGGGACGGAACGATCCGAAGACACCCGAAAAAAACTCACGAAGTCCGCAATATGAAGCGGAGTAAATAATCGCCGAAAAGGGGTGGAACGAAGGGGAGTTCAATTTCAAGCTCTTATTGCGAACATTTGGACCTCCGGACCGCAGCAATGCCATAGCCGAGGCTGAAATTCCCTCAGAAGCAAATATCTTCTAGCACCCTCTTCGTCCCCCATGGACCACCACTCCTTGACCCTTCAGATGGCGAGAAGTACACGGAATCTTAACACCCTAATTACACAGATCCCTGGAGAACAGGGGTGGCAGGCGGGTTGCAGACACAAAAGGAGAAGCACTCCTCCAGAGCCATGCGAAAATTTTCCTGTCTCCGGGCTCGGACTTGAAATGACCTGGACAAGGGGCAGTTTTGACAGCCCCTTGATTCAGCCTGTAAGCGAATTACCGACCCCCTCGTCTTACGCTGACCCCTTGGGGTTGGGGATTGGGGGTAAGGTATAGCGCTGGATGGACAAAGAGAGAAATATAAAGGGGAGGGGGGTTGCGAGGGTGAAGATTAAAGCGGCAGGGTCACAGAAACTGCCGACGAGACCGGAATTCCAAAAGTGTCTTTGCCGTTGGTTATTTCTGGGTTACGTTCTGCTTCATTTGAAACTTGCTTGGAGTAACGGTGGACTCCATTCTCTTTTATGGAGGTTGCGTTGCATGTTATGATGCCATGGTCTCTTGAATTGTTGACTATTTTTTAATCTAATTACAAAATTGTAGCGTCTAGAGTACACTTGTAGAGGGCAGAGAGCGCTCGAGTGCGGTGCGAGCACCTCTCCTGCACACTGCACCTCAAGGCCAGTAAGCAGGAGACACACTGCGCTGTTACTCACGAATAAAGAGAGATTTCCCACAGCGTTGTCAAAACCAGTGAGCATAATTTACCTTTCCCACGTACAAAATTTCCCATTTCCACACTAAAATTTCCCTCCCCACATTCAAAATTTCCCTTTTCCAGAAAAAAATTTACTTCATTTCACAAAAATTGAAATCGTGGTCAGAAATTTTCATACATAATTATTGTTGTTATTCTTCTATTGGCCCCATTAACAATATAAATTTACAAAAATACTAGGATTGATTGAATGACATGGAATGCCACTACCTTCACAATTTCTGCTAACATTGACATCGACATGGGACACAAAATTAAATATTAAAAAAAATTAAATAATAATATCTATAATAATTATTAAAACTAATCAAAACTACAAGTAATTTTTGCCAAACTATTATTCTATTCGATATACCAGATTTGCACTTCACACAGTTAAAAATTGAATTGCATGGCTATGCTATTTTGTTATTAACCTTTTCAATCTTCGTTTGGAAATTAGGTGGAAATTTAAGTCATTCAGTTTACATTCTGCAACCCACATTTAAAAACCTAATTTCTGTAACTATGAAAATTCATGTAACCAGTCGTTCTTTGTTCTGACCTGGCTCCTGCATTTTGCACTCAATTCTTGGAGCTAACTAATGTTTTGTTTTGGTTATTCTGCTAGAATGTCAATTAACTGGATTTTATATCTGTTAATGTCAATCTCGTCGTTGCCTTGTAATCAAGGGGTCCCGGGTTCGATACCCGGTGGAGGCACATAGTGGTTCGGATCACACATTAAACTGTAGGTCCAGATTGGCCTTACTGTGCATAAAGTGGACTTAAAACACCAAATCAATCAATTAATGTCAATCTGATATTGATTTTTTTTATTTTATTGGTACTAATTTCGTATAGTGGAAACACCTACAAATCATTTCTTTCGCACTTGTTTACATTCCTAACGTACTATTCTGCATTGCGGAACATTTCTTTAGGTGTAATAATGAATTTCTAATGGAAATAATGTCTATTTCTTACATTTACGAGTTCTTAATGCTCTTCATTTTTTTGCATTCTATAACACACAATATGGCGATAGCGTACTGATTCATCGCGCGTTGTACCAGTGTTTTGTCGATTAGGAGCGTGTTTGCAGTGTTGCAACCTTGTTCACCGAAAAATACCTACTTTTGTGACCGGATTTGAAATTATGGTAATACCTCGCGAACCATTTGGCGTTAGCCCCACAAACCATTAACGTTAGCCCCACAAACTATTGACGTTAGCTCCACAAACTATTGACGTTAGCCCCACAAATTATTGACGTTAGCCCCACAAACCATTGACGTTAGCCCCACAAACTATTTACGTTAACCCCACAAATTATTTACGTTAGCCCCACAAACCATTGACGTTAGTCCCACAAACCATTGACGTTAGCCCCACAAACTATTTACGTTAGCCCCACAAACTATTGACTTTATCCCCACAAACCATTTCCCGTTAGGTTAGGTTAGGTTAGGTTAGGTTAGGTTAGGTTAGGTAAGCATAGTTTAAAAAAAAAATTCATTGCATTTTACGACGCATCCTCCACACGTCATCTTATAGCGAAAACACGGCGTGGTTTGAAACACTTACTCGCATCTGCTATCTAACACACGGAACATTGTGCTCACGTGCAGAAAGCAAATGGCGGCAGCAGCAATAGCGTGTCGGAGAGATATTTTCGCATATAAACAATTGATTTCGCATTAAAATGGATCAAAACTACATTCCCGAACTTCAACAACGCTAAAGAAAATGATTTTCGTAAGTACTTTCTTATGTAAAAAGTAAGAAATCCGTTTCCACTATACCAAAGTGTTACCATTTTTTTTTTTTTGTTATTTAGTGTTGTTTTTCTGCACCTTTTGACTAATCGCGACGATGAGGATGAGCGATGACATGATGGACATTTATGAATGAAGTTACTTACTCACACAGAACACCCGTCCAGGTCGGAATTCGAGCCCGGGACCCTTGACGTCGTAGTGATAACCACTCCATCAAAGAGGTCGGCTGTTATTGTCTATCAACATAATAAGTTATTGCTTCTTTTTTAGTTTAGAATTAATAATACAAATTTTCTCTCTACACTCATGCCCGAAAAGGATAACTTTTTCGGTCTTCATCAACTTTCTGAGCCCTGGATATACATTTCGAAGGGTGGAGAAATATAATGTCAATAAACCGTTCCCAAGACATTTTTTAACTTGATTCAGCCATGCCATGGAGTCCAGTTCCAGTCAGACGAAGACTGAGAGAACGCTTCCCACACTAGGGATTTCCAGGAGAAGACAAGGGGAAGAGGAAAGCCCCCTCCTCAATTCTGCATCTGCCCATTCCGGACGAGTATGAAATTCATAACGGCCCCATTCGATGGGGGCCCAACTCAACGACTAGGGTGACAATGACAGGATGGAGCCATTGTTGCACTGACACGGGGCAGGACATCGCTATCTCAAAGTGCACCCGGCAAAATGGGTAATATAGGCGGGAGAACAGCATTTCTCTCGGTGCTGCATATAGAGTTATCTTTGTGAATGAAATGTCTATGGTGTAGAGGAAGCGGTAAGTATTTTGGATTTAGCCTGGTCTCATTTTGGCGTCATGAAAAATGCTCAGATAAGGTGGGAATGAGTTTCCTCCCCTCCATTGTTGGGAGAGCAATAATGCCAATTGCATGTGTATGCAAACGTGTCGCTTCCCTTTGCATATAACTATTGTGCCCCCACCCCCCAACCCAACTTCCCATATTATGTATCTGGTCGATGGCAGCTCGTAACGGTTAAGCACACATTGACTGAAAGGCTTGCAAACCGTATATGCTCCGATTTCGTTTGAAGAACGGCAATCACGAGTCTCGTTAACTATGGCATTTATGGATGATATCGAAACGAGACCGAGACCAGACCTTTCGAGCCTTACCGAGACGATACCAAGATATAGTATCTGAGACTAACGGTTAAGAAGATCAATTGGTATGTCTGAACCAGTGTTGAGCGATATATCGTCCTAACGATATATTGCGATATTGAAAAAAATCGTCCAGACGATATATCGTCATGATATTTTTTCGATATATATCGTGTCGGCGATATATCGTCACGATCTTTTGGCGATATATATCGTGTTGGAGATATATCGTCACGACATTTGGAGATATAGTATATCGTGTTGGCGATATATCATCACGGTATTTGGCTATCTATATTGCCGATATCACTATACGGAAAAGATATCGTATCGCCTGTGACGATATTTTCTTAACGATATATCGTGATATCAAATTTCCGATATCGTCCATCCCTAGTCTGAACAAAATTGTTCGGTCGTGCCAAACGGACATGTACCGGAACATTTATGAAAAAGTTTTATATTTATGTAAATGTCAAGTAGTTGTCATCGTAATGCACATGCAATCTACGTCTACATTACACTGACTTACCATTCATTACCAGTTACTTAAATAACCTACGTAGAGAATGTAAACTCCACTGTTCTGAAAGAAATTTCCATTGTAAATTGTGTTAGTTCATATCTAGATTAAGGCAACCCTATTTACAACAAAAAAAAATATAATATTCTCTTACAAGCACTATCTGTGGGAACAGGTAAAATAAAGACCACAAAAATGTGATAATAGTTAGTAACTATTAATTATACGGTGTACGCTTTTAAAAAGAACATGGGTTCAGCCAATACGCAACCAGTTCTATTGCGCTGTTGCCAAACTAACTGCTAGCTGAAGGGGAAAATAGAATTCGCTCTGCCCAATATTCAACTTTTTTTAATGCATACACAGTATAGTATATGAGCACAGTGAAATAATACAGTGAATTATTCACTGTGAGTATTTCTACACAGGATTATAATATCATATCAGTTAAATGTTCTCCATGTTGGAGAACGCCCACGACAATGAAGGGTCATTGTGTATATTGAGACGAATTTAACACCCATTGTTTTCCCAAGACACAACAACTCAGTTGTCAACACGATGGCAACGAAAAAATCAGCCGGAAAGAAATTGAAAGGGTCATTGTTGCAACGTCCCCCTCGGTTGTACACCAGTCGTCACAAAGTTAGTCCGCTGCTACTTTTGTCTGGAACATGAGACGCTTTTATCACTCATCACAAGGTTATTAGAAGTATAGGTTGGGCCAATCCGTTGTTTACTTGTAATGACGAAACGACGGTAAGAGGTGAATTTATCCATGAAATGAATTCCAAATCTATGCGCTAGTGTTGCACTATGCAGATAGGAAACCATGCCAGAAACTGAACACACGAAATCGAGTACACAAATGAGCATTTCCACCCATTTACATTTTGTGGCTTCAGACAAATTGAAAATAAATATAGATAGGTACTTATTGTTATGCGGGACAGAATATTATTGATCGGAACGGGAATTTTTTTAAAATCCCGACATTCGGGACGGGAAATATTCGCAATTTCTCGACTAGTCGGGAAATCTAAAATTCTCATTTTCACCTTAAGTGATTTTCTTTGCATTTCTGGAATGAAAACTAACAATTTCCGATAAGTTCCAGACACTTGCAATGTAGAAAACGTCAAGAATTAATACCCTTTTAAAATGACCATTCGGTATTTCCCGACTGCTCGGGATCCAGAAATTTAGGGAAGTCATTTGCTGAAGTCGTGATAGGGACGGAATTTTTCTTTCCTATCCCGGTCCCGACTTTCCGAGATACCGCACACCACTTGTTATTATTATTTATTTTAGTTCAGCACAAGATACATCTTCCAAGTACGTTGAACATAATATATACGTTATATACGTTTTTCAAAAGGATTCTTCGGTCACCGAGCTTTGGATTCGTGTGGAAACGCTAACGTGAATCATGCTAATGCTAGAATATGCAGTGCGCATTTCTGCCCAGAAGATTATGTACGTAATATGAAAAGTCAACTTTTAGGTTTACATCGAAGAAAGATCCTTAAGCAAGATACCTTCGACTCCTTATTATGAGCAGGAATGTAGGGAGTATAATCCTGGTAAATACTTCGCCTACCATTTCTTTGCCATTGGTGTACAATTCTCTCTCGCTTTTTCTCTACATATTCACATAAAGCAATAAAAATACAAACTGCTAACTTTTCATTCCATTTTGGTTATTTATTAAACGGAACGTGTTTGTATTTATATTTGATAAATTTACTTTGCTCTTCCGGCCATTTAAGTCAATTGAAGTGAAAGAAGAAAGTGCATCAAAGAAGTGATAAAATAGATGAATGGCCAATCACAGTTCCCCTTACTTACAAGAGCGACCACAAGAAAAAGAACCTTCCTCCTCTTCCGTTCAACTCGGACTATAAGAGAGCATGCTCCACTCTCCCCCTCCCCTCCGCACTGGAGTACGGTGCACAGGAGTCGCGAGTCAGCGCAGGTTTCTTTGCTTGTGGTTCCACTATAATAGTAATATAAATTTGTACACTCACCTCACTTAGTTCTCCGGCAGTTTGTTTCTTTATACATCATATTTGGAGAAGATACAATTCAATCTATAGTTGTACGTACAGTACACTGTATATAACACACCTTATTACTGACTTCCTTGACCCTGGATGTACAGGGTCAAGGAAAACAAAGAAATGAGCATAATTTTCTCTTCGGTGAAGATGTTGTACCTAAACCAAAAAAAAACAAAAAACCCTCAAATAATGAATTCGACAATGTAAATTGATGAGATTTAGTAAATCATTTGATGAAGTGAACTAATTCTGAGTGGACTAATCGCAAAGGACATAATCAACTCAGATCCTATTACTTCTTCATGGTATGTGACGTAAAGTTCCCGCCCAACCGTTTGACGGCGTTAGTGGTTATCGCATCTCCTTTTCCACAGCCTGTAGTACACATCCTCATCTAGACATTGTTCTTGTTCTGGTGTTTAATATCTGCATACTGCAACACTGTCGTTTTGTCATTTCACGTGACTTCACATTGAAGTGATGCATTCACTTGGCCGGTCACACGTCATCGCACGCAAAAACTTCAACCGTTACCATGGTTTTGGGCCAGGGCTGACTCATCAGGGCTTGCTGGGTACAAAAGAAACAACACTGTTTTCAAAGTTAAAACGCAGTTTTATAATCGCGTATATTTCATAATCACTTACCAATAAAACACTAGAACATTCAATACTAACGTTGGGCAATTCACTCACACATAACGAAAGTCAAATTACCTAATTAATTGTTTACTTTCAACTTATCGGCAAGAAGAAAACTCGAAAACCCAAAATCTATACTTCAATTCTCTCCGTTTCCAAGTTCTTATTATTCTTCACCTTCGCCTGTCTTTCAAACTCAGTCTGTCGTCAGGTGAGGAACATTCAGGTGGGTTCACTTCCTCGGCTGAGATGAGAAAGTGACGTCAACACGAACAGATTTTGACGTATTTATAAACATATATAAAAGTTCCAACTACAACTGTATCAGTCTAACTATAATTGTCTGTGACAACTTGCACATTATTTCAAGTAACAAACATTTTAAAAATCTTAACTTCTTACAAATATAAAATCTTAAACTCTCAGGTTCGTTACATTGTGTGTATGTTGAGATGTATTGTTTCCCAGTGTTTCTTCGAGAAACGATAACTCCGGCTGTAGGCGACGGAAATTCATGGGACTTGGACAGACAGGTTCAAAATGTCTTGCCCTATCTTATAATGAATTTTAAAGTGGAGATTTTTATGAAACTTCTTGCGCGGAAGAAAAATACAGGACAGCGCGGTTAACTTGCTCACGCAGTTTCCTAACTGTACAACGTTGCACTCCTGCCATCGCCACGAGCAGGTTCTGCGGGGCCTCCGCCCGATATCTATTCTAAAACTGTACTCCGTATAGTCACGAGAAAATTCCATGAGTGATGAAATTGTGAATGGCCACTCACAAACATGCATGCCAAGGCTTGGATTCGAACCAGGGACCCCTAGCGATGTGCACAAAAGTTCAATAAAACATGCAGGGCAAACTGTATACAGCTCAAATTTACATGAGGTGTCAACGTTTATTTACAAAACGATCTCAAGGCTGCAACACTAATCAAGTGAGCTTCACAACGCCATTTTTGTTATTTTCAAAATAGCGCCTACTTACACACTTAAGCCAGTGAAGAGGAGAGGAGAATCTTGCCTTCTGTCAGCCTAAAACATGCATACATTTCTCGGCAAATGAAAATTCAATATCTGTGTGCATGCTGACAACACCAGCAAGTTTACTAATGGAGGGGAAAGTTCAACAATGGTCTCAGCTTGCAGGCAGATGGTTGGAAAGGCCTTCGCAGTGTCTCCTAAAAGTGACTGCATGTGGACTCCAAAGACATATTCTTCTGATGGTATACAGGCACTATCTCAAAGTTGAAAATATATGTAGATCAGGAATAGGTCTGTGCTAAAATGCAGCAACTGGTGCAACCCTACATACAGAAATCTGCTAGGTAAGAAACAAAAACAACTTAAGGTTCTCTCATTTGACTCCCCTTGTAGAATAGACGCAGATTCACTTAGTCTGGACTCTGGAGTATGATATTGCTCTGCTATCTACCGGGTGTGCAGTTTTTTTGCATTTGTCTCCGCATTATTTCTGCTTTTTCCTTGTCGAGTTCCACCACGTACTCGAGGAGGCAGAGGAATGATTAAATGCACACGGTGGTTCATTAAATGAGTTTTTATTCCTACGTCTCATTCTTCGTACAGAAACGAAGGCCTCACAGACTCAAATCTCATTACTACAAATAACGGGCGAAAGAGGAAGAAACTGCTGACTCCACTGGAAGAGGAAATTTCAGAAATGTTTCTTGACGGTTGAAAGAGAGAGAGAGAAGGAGGATCGTGTATTAGAAAATCAATTTCCTCTGTCCGGAAATCGAACTCTGGTCGTCAGATTTGAAAAGACTACCTTGCCTCCATTTTTTTAGAAAAAAAACCTCATGGAGCACTTTGATTGAGATGAATGCGGAGAGGGGTTAAGGGGAGGGGAGCGAATAAGAGGCTGGTTTCCGATCGTCCGGACCTACTACAATTCACGTGACAAACGTTGTAAGAGAATTGGATCACAAGCCCCCCCCCCCCCCCCCCCACACAACCCTCCTTCCCTTCGCCAACAACTTCCATCTCTTTTCTGGTTTCCTTCCTTGCACAGTCGTTACCGTTCCACTTCTGGGCCATCGTGAGGGAGGAATTAAGATGAAATCGTGGTCAGGAACTGGAGAATCTATGTTCTAGCATCCGCCATTGTGAATCGGTGAACAATGGCGCCAGGTTCCGTATATTACGTCTGTCTCCGTCTTGGTGCATTCTGGAATAGAGAGGTGGCTTACACATCTTCAGGTAGCACAGCTGATGGAATTCTACTCGTAAGGTTCCTATCTTCACAGTCAAGTTGTTATGGTAAAAATCAGAGGTTCTAAATTCGATTCCCGACTTCGCTATGAAGTGGTTCAATTTCATCAATAACTTCCTCAGTCTTCTGATTGGCTAGTTCCATTTCCTTATTTTTGCCTATTCTTTGAAAAGGTTGTATCCCTTGGTTATTTCATCAATCATTTGCTGCATAAATTCCTACTTTGACCATAATAGGAAATATTGCTTGCTTTTGTTCTATACTGCTTTTGTTTTCTTGTATCATTTCTCTAGCTTCTTTTCTCAGACTTAAATTCTGTGCACTTTCTTTCTTTCTGCCCTTGCATCATTTCTTTCTCTGTTTCCTGACAAGTTTTTGTTTCATTCTCTCTCTCTCTCTCTCTCTCTCTCCTCCCCCCACCTTCTCAGTCTCTTTGTCTTGTATCTTTATTTCTTTCACACATCTTTATTTGAGATGGAGTAATGATAATATCGTCGTTCTGTGATCATGAAGTCCCGGGTCCAATATCTGGTGAAGGCACATAATAGGTCCAGTCCCGATTAGCCTATCTCTGCATAAAGTACACTTAAAACATTAACTCCACTTCTTTATTTCTATTGATTTCCCGCTATCTCTCTGTTTGTGTGGTCGCATCTAATCGTCTCTAGCTCTTCGTTCATCTCTCTTCTCACTATATCTCTCTCTCTCTCTCTCTGATGACACGGTGACGTCTAAAAACCGCTTTTGAATCCCGCTTTTTTTAGATTTTTGTCTGTTTAAAAAAAATTGCAACCACCCGTGTTCTTGATTGTTTGATTGTGTTTTAAGTCCACTTTATGTACAGTACGGCTAATCGGGACTGGACCTACAGTTTAAAGTGGGATCCGAACCACTATGCGTCTCCACCGGGTATCGAACCCGGGACCCTTTGATTACAGGGCGACGACGTTACCACTACCTGTGTTCCTGTCTTCCCTATTGGCACGTCTAACATTTATTGTTTTCTGCAAAGAACTGTCGCACTTTAGGGTGTGGCCTGTAATCTATTACTTCTCTTCCGTGATGTTTCCCACAATTTAGCTGTTCATCTGCCATTTTGAATCACTTTATCCGTCCATTGTAGTCTTTAACATGCTCCTTGATGTTTCTCCTGCCTTGGTAAATATTTTTTTCCAGACATTTCTTCCCTTTCGATAAACCGCTACGATATTCCAAAATCCGGTTTAGAATTCATTCTAGAGCGTTCACGTTAATCTTCGTGTACTTCTTTGTAGTTGTCTAGATATCTGTGTTGGAAAATGTGCTTACCACGTTACGAAACTATCAGAAATAGTGTCGAACCCGGAACCACTTCATTACAAGTCGACGATGTTACTACTAAGGCATCGGGGAGGCGCCTATTTATTATTATTATTATCCCTTAACGAGGCGCGTCTCTTTCATCACTTTAAGTAGGCGCGTGGGGGGTAAATTTGACCCCCAAACATCATGATCTGATTTTGAAGTCAATTCCTCATCTTGAAACGTTTCAGATGAACTATTTTCGTCCTCGTTCGAAACTTCCTCCAACAGCCACCGTATACGCTCCTGATGTCTTTCATATTCCAAGGTATTGAATAATTTCTTAGAAAAATGAAACATCCACTTTGAAACACCGTCACACAACACTGAGCAGGTGAAAAGTGCTAAAATATTTCACTCACGAAGCACAGTAAGCAAAAGTTCTAAAAGCTACGTGGCCAACCAAAAAGTGTCTGGGCCTTCAAAAAGACCTGCCTGGGGGTCAAATTCACCCCCACGTGTGTGCGAGAAAATTGTAGTTGTGCTATGTCCCAGGAATCTGTGGAGCAAGGGAACGAAAACAAGTCCTCTACGCGAGTGGTGATTAGAGAGGGCTCGACCAATGAACGTGGGAGAGGGGAAGTGAGTGCATGGAGAAGAAAACGCGACCACGGCTACCAACCGTTTGTAACAGCGCGTAGCGTTGCTCCACAGACTCCTGGGACGGACTGTAACAGTTTCCGATTCTGATTAAGTGTCTCTAATGCTTTACGTTCGTGAATTAAGTCAATAAGCTTTTTATTGTCCACCATTGTCACCCATAGAATGCAGGAAGTCAAGTACAACGAGCGCAGGTCACTACACAACTTCCAACAAAAAACAAAATATTTTGTGCGCCAGTGTAAGCGTCAACAATTATTTGCTGCACAGTGTTGTTTTTTGTTCTTCCGTATTCCAGCGTACAAGTTTGGCCGAAAGCGGATCCAGTGTGGCCATACCCTAAGCATTTCATTACTGGGAGAATTTTATTTAGAAAACAGCTGCGGCAGGACTAGGTTCACTGACGTCACTCAGCTCAAAGAGAAGCCGATTGGGAGGCCATATGGACCTCAAAGGTCTCTCACGTCACGGAGCCTAATAATTTTTATTCTCTGTCTTGGAGCAAGAGAACGAGAACAAATCTCTGCGCAATTAGTGACGCGAGACTACTCCACCAATGAACACGTGAAATGGAACGGGATTGCGTGAAGGGAGGAATGCGACTACAGTTACCAGCCTTCTCAGCAACGTGCACTGCTTCGCTCTGCCCACTCGATCCCCCACTTCCCCCGCTTTGGGCGGCCTTGTTCGAGAGATAAACGAGATAGAGTATAGTTAGATCGCCTTTTAGAAGAGGTGATCATCATTTTCTCAAATGTTAATTGCCCACATATTAGCTTTAGACATTTCGTTGGGTCATCCGTTAATACACCCATACAGGGTGTCTCAAAAAGTAATAGCGCAAACTGCCGCAGGTGAAAGTACACGATAATAGAAGCAAAAAAGTCTCAGTAAACATGGGTCTGCAAACGAGCCGTTTTCGAGTTAATCGCGAATGTGTGATTACAAGCCACCACTGACTTCATTCTTTGTAAACGTCGTCCTAGTTAGTAAAATGCTAACAATACAGTAAGAAAAGTACAGCACAACTGACGTGACTCCCATAGTACGATTAGATTGTGTACTGACTGTATCCATCCTGTTTGATTACAACGCCACCTCTCGGAAATGTTCTCTTTTGTAAACAAAGAGCAAACCTCCAACCACGCAAGGAGTAACGCACTCGGTGTTTACAAAATGCAATCAGTGACGGCTTCTAACCACACATTCGCACACATTATTAGCATTTTACCAACTAGGACGACGTTTACAAACAATGAGGTCAGTGGCGGCTTGTAACCACACATTCGCAATTATCTCGAAAACGGCTTGTTTGCAGACCCATGTTTACTGAGACTTTTTTTGCTTCTATTATCGTGTACTTTCACCTGCGCCAGTTTGCGCTATTACTTATGAGACACCCTGTATATCTGACAATAGTAAAGAGACGATGTAGTAAGTTCGGTAAAGATTGTTGACTTTTATTTGATCAGGAGATTGAAACGTTTTCGAAGTACTTCAAGCTAATAATGTTGTTTTCAACCATGCAATTGGTCTTCATTCGTCCTGCCAATCGTAGTAGCAAACAATCATACATCGTGAAGCACTTTCAAGAATCTAGGGCTTGAACCCGTAACCCCCATTGTGCTTCAATCAATCAATATCGGGTCGCTTGCCAGAACAACAAACGACCATTGGGACAACTGATTATCTTCATCGGCTGATGATGGCGGTTAGGGACTGACAATGGATAGCACTCATGCAACAATCCACTGGGAATGTCTACATCAATAATTAAAACGGGCAGCTAATGTAAATCCTTCACAAAAACCTTTCGTTATGTCTCTGAACATCATGGAATCCATGCTTCATTGTGTTCGCCTGCTGTATGCCAATTATCTCTATAGTGTGTCAGTGTTGCCAATATGTGAAGCGAATGTATCACTCACTAGTTGCAGGATCTAATAGATCAAAACGTGAAAGGGAGTTTTAAATGTACATGTATTGTCGAATCTATGAGGGGCGTTCGTGTTAAGCTGTGACTTTTAATTTGTCAGAATAACGGACTACATCTGGGTGTGTAAGAGATACTTTTATTTCTCGATGAAATCGCCCTCTGTACTAATGCATTCATGCCAGTGATTGATTCACCAATGCATGGATACCAGCAGCATAGAAAGATTTCTCAATATTCCTGAGATCGAACTGCTTGCTTTCACTGATCAAATATTGGCTTCCGAGGAGTTTGAAAATTCCTTGAAGCGAGAGGTCTGGGATGTGAGGAGGGTCTTGCAGAAACTCCCAGTCAAGTTCCTGAGTGCAAATCTTGTGCAGTATGCGGGCATGCATCGTCTTGCAGAAACGAAACGACTGCCATTAGTGATCACACAGGGCGTTATATTCTTTATATCGTTATTCACATCTTTGAGAACCTGACAGCAATAAACACTGTTGATGATTACACCACTAGGCGACATGTTATCTATACATTTTTCAATCTTTAATTTAGTAATATATTCTCGGTCTAATGATTTTAGTACCATACTGCGACAACAAGGATTCTGTTTGGCATACAGTGCAAGGAATATTTGGCTATGATAGGTAGTGAAACTGCAGTTTATAGCGGGTTTCAAACCATCGGGTATCGAGCCCGTGACTCCTTTATTAAAGGAAGACGACGTTGCTATTATGACATCAGAAAGCTCCGAGGAATTTTCGTAACTACTTTTCTGTTTTATTTTGACTATTTTAAGTCGCTTTTCTTCCTCTTCGGTTATTTGCAACGCTGAGGACAAATTATAAAATTATTAATTTGGTGATGGGACGAACAGAATGATTTCATTGGCCATGCCTGACCATGATTCGAACCTGGGACCTCTACCTTACGCTCATCACTCCGCGACGGGGGTCGGTGAATAGTGTTGCTCTTTCATCGCACATTGATAGTTCCGATTTAAATATGATAAATCGAAAAGCAAAGAAATAAAGCTATCATAATATGACTAAGATTTTTGCATTGTCGAAGGCCACTGGTGTGGTCCCGGATTTGATTACCGGAGAGAACTCCAAATATTTTAGGTGTTTCTGTTCCGCTACGGAGATTCCTTTTCTGAAAGATTGTCCGTTTAGTGGTCTGACCTGTGGAGAGTCCGTACACCGTTTTACCCATAGTGTTCACTCAGCAAGTGCTACCTAAAAGTTATATGGAGAAATCTAGTGTCAAACTCTCCGGGTTGGCAACCACACGCAGTGGAGCTTGTCACGAAGCTTTTGTGACGCGCGGAGAGGAACAGTGTCACGTGATAGACCGCAGCCAATATAATTACTAACCTGTTACATGAATCGCATCATAGTTGCCTGGGTAATTTTTTTCTTGTCTCCTGATGGTCCGTAGAACGCATTTTCCTTTGATGTGTAGCTGAGTTGAAGCTGACGGACGTAATTAAAATAGCAGCAGTAATTTAACAATAAGCCTGTTTGAAAACTCATTAGCGTAGAAAATAGATCGTCAGTCGATGACGAATGTGTAATGTTTCTGGAAAGAAAAAAAAAAAGAGATCAGTTTGAAGTTATAATTTTCGGATAACAGATGGCAGCACATTTGCAAACAATAATTTTATCATGATAGTGGTCTTTCTTCAAAAAAAATAAATTCGTAAAAAAGATATAAATATGTGATATAAAAATGTAGAAAAATCGAAATAGTTTCAATTCTCGCCCGTGTTACTGATAAACTAAGATGGTTTCAGATTTGCAGGCAAGTCTATATCAGTATTCGGAAAGTTATTTTAAAAAATTTGAGTGACGCCTACCGAACCTCGAGCGACAGTGGCAGAGGTAATAGAAACCAAATCATCGCACTACGCCATTACCACAACTATAAAACAGATGGGAGTCAAGGAAACGATGCTTCTACAGAAAAACTTCAAGAAAATTCAACTGTCAACTGGTTAAGAAAGTAAATTACTGAATTTGCATAACAGTTACTTTCTGCAGGAAATTTTCTTACAAACGAATTACGTACAATGATCATTAATTGTAATAAAATAAAAAAATAAAATGGCCTACTTGAAGATTTACATGTGCCATATATGTCTCTGTACATAATACGTCTTTATACAGGATGAGCCACGGGAAATAGTATAAAAATAAACGCCAATATTAAAAAAGAATGTAAAGTAGGTATACAAGATGTATTTATGCTTGTGCAGTACTGACACATGGCCATTTTTGATACACCACGCACTATGCCTATACACCAAAGCAAATACCAAGACTAGGGATCATAATTATACTTTGAAAATAGCATCAGGCAAATGGGCCCCCATCAGCGTACCTTTATCTCCTGGCCGTAACTGTTGCATGTATTGCATTTTGTACTGGTGGAACTCTGAAGCACACTTCGTAATCCAAAGCAGTGTACCGTGACTAATGGACAGTGTCCTTCCTTGCATCGCGGCAGAGCGAACGCTGGAAAACCGCAAGGAGTGTATGGAAATTTTCAGGGGCACTTGCTGTCGTCTGGGGCCCCTCATGCTTCCCACAGATATACCCGTTTGAAGCTACTGTTTAACCCACAAGGACGTCGTTCTTCTATCTGGAATTTAGCAATGTCAATCCACGGCTACAATGTTCATCTCGCACATGCCTTCGCAGCCTGAATACGCCCATGCACTGGCCAATGACACATGGCGAAATAAAGACCTTTGTGTGTGCTCTTGGCCACGACAGGTGGCGCTGCCGCACTTTCATATGTACAGGATTGCCACTTCTTATTGTACTATTTTCCGTGGCCCACCCTGTATATTTATATCTTTACCACAAATAATAAAAAAAAATGTTGAAACAAAACACGGATGTCTTCTAGTGCAATTAGAAATGACGTATTGCAATAAAGGGTTGATGTTCTAAATTTAGCATGCAACGTAGCCTGGCTTCCTTGCCTTAGACAATTCCAAGAAACCCTTTCATCTTAGCATCCAGAGACGATAAATGTATGGAAACAGAGTTGCCAGTTCAAGTTAATAAGTTAGGTGTGGATAACTGTGAATGGAACTGTTGATAGCATTAGCCATTAGCCAAAAGTGACAGAAATGTGAAGAAAAATTAATCACATCAATAAATAAAATCAATTGAAAATTGTTACTACTATTGGAGAAAGTAACTCTGTTGCAGTTACAGCTACTTACTTTCAAAAGTAGCTACAGTTAGAATTTCTAAAAGAGTAACTGTTACTACAGGGTGTCCCACGAACGGCGCAACTGGGAATTAAGAGTGGCGTTACTTTGTAACCGAAACCTGTACATACATAAGTCATACACCAAATGTTAGTCCTGTCCAAGTAGATATTTTTAAACATAGAAACAACAAACGGGGTGCAGTGTTGTTCATGCAGTGTTGCCAAATGTAAGTGAAAGTGTAATTTTATTTTTCCACAAAGCATGGAAAATTGCATGTCAAACATTCGTACGGAAATTTGGACGTCAATTTCCACCTTGGGTAGGTGGACTATTTCGCCATCTATAGTTCAGAGAAGAAAACCGATCGTTTTCGCGTATAGCCAATCCTGAAATGCCTCGTAAAGGCGTACCGGTCCAAATGGGTGTTTTAAAAAAATTATGAGGTACAGTGGCAACACTGTTGATGTTTGAAGGCAACAAAAGGTGTGTTTAGTGATGATCTATGACATGGAAATACTGGAAACAGGAAAAAAAGAAAATGAAAATTATGGTGAAAAAGTATTACTTACCTACTCCTGGCAACCATGCAATGCGATAAGAGCGCCCACCGAACGAGAACAAAAGAATCAGTTAGTTGTGTACTCGGAACTGTTTGAGCCGTGCATTTCGCATTGTTCGTAGGGGAAGATTAGAATTGTTCTGTGAAATGAAGTACTCTTTGGAAGAGAGGGTGTTCATTGTGGAACATTATTTTTGTTCAAAATCGTACGCTAGTGTAAAAACTGTGTTTCGCGAGAAATATCCGAATAACAGTGTTCCAGAAAATTTCGACGATATATCGACTTGTTTCCAGATTTCGTGAAACAGGATCAGTTAATGACAAACCCTACCACAGACAACCACCAGTTTTGACACAAGGTGTGCTGCAGGATGTGGAGCAGAGAATATCACAATCTCCCAGGAAATCTGTTCGTAAACTTGCTGCACAGTCAGGTGTATCAAAAACAACAACTCACCGAGCGTTAAAACAATTGCACCTACGTGCATATAAGGTACAGGCTGTGCAAGAACTGAAGGAAGCAGACAAAGGTGCACGTGTAAGATCCTGCCAGTGGTTTAGAAATTTTATTAGAGACAATGGTGTGAATATTTTGGATAAGGTTTTTTTCACGGATGAAGCATGGTTCCACTTAAATGGATATGTCAACAGTCAAAATTCTCGACACTGGTCAAGTAACAATCCCCATTTGTTACATGAACAATCACTTCATACACAAAAGATCGGTGTGTGGTGCGCGATTTCGCGGAGAAAAATAATCGGTCCATTCTTTTTCAACACAACAGTTGACGGAATAGTTTATCGTGACCTTATCACACAGTTTATTTCTCTGTTGGAACGTGATGAAAGTGATTGTTGGTTTCAAGAAGACTCCGCAACATGTCACACGTCTAATGAAACTTTAGACATGTTGGCAGAGTATTTTGGCGATCACATTATAAGCAAAAGCTTATGGCCCAGTCGCTCCCCGGATCTGACGTCTCCAGATTTTTTTCTGTGGGGTTATTTGAAACAAACAGTTTACATTAATAACCCAAGAACACTTGATGATCTAAAAATAAACATTTGCACAGCCATTAACAATATAAACCAATCAACCTTGCATAAAGTTGCTTCCAACATGATAAAACGTGTTGATGAATGCCTCAGGGAAAATGGTTGTCATTTTCAACATCTTTTGTAAAGCTACACTGCCTGTTACGCGCATTGCATGGTTGCCAGGAGTAGGTAAGTAATACTTTTTTCACCATAATTTTCATTTTCTTTTTTTCCTGTTTCCAGTATTTCCATGTCATAGACCATCACTAAACACACCTTTTGTTGCCTTCAAACATCAACAGTGTTGCCACTGTACCTCATAATTTTTTTAAAACACCCATTTGGACCGGTACGCCTTTTCGAGGCATTTCAGGATTGGCTATACGCGAAAACGATCGGTTTTCTTCTCTGAACTATAGATGGCGAAATAGTCCACCTACCCAAGGTGGAAATAGACGTCCAAATTTCCGTACGAATGTTTGACATGCAATTTTCCATGCTTTGTGGAAAAATAAAATTACACTTTCACTTACATTTGGCAACACTGCATGAACAACACTGCACCCCGTTTGTTGTTTCTATGTTTAAAAATATCTACTTGGACAGGGCTAACATTTGGTGTATGACTTATGTATGTACAGGTTTCGGTTACAAAGTAACGCCACTCTTAATTCCCAGTTGCGCCGTTCGTGGGACACCCTGTAGTAACTGCATAATGTCGTTTAGAATAGGACACGGATAAACCAGACAATGGACGATGTCCTTTATAATATATATGAGGTAAACCAGACAATTGATGATATCCTTTGAAATAAGACACGGATAAACCAGTGGATAATGTCCTTGATAGCTAAAGTGTAAACTAGTCAATTAATAACTGAGGAATAAAAGTGGTAAACGTTGTAAGTGCCAAAAGAGAAAGTGTTGGGAAATCGCATCGTTCCGCACATCAGCCCGTAAGAACGTTCACACTAGTGACCTCTTTACACGCCTTAGAGGGCTAGCAGCCACATCTCACATTATAAAGCATGGCACATTTCACAATTTAACGTTGACAACGGTGTTTAAATTATTGTGGCACTTACAGCGTTTACCAATTTTAGTCTTCAACTCCTCTTTAGAGTAGATATAGACAAAACCAGACAATAACGTCCAGTTAAGGTTGCATGATAACATTTAATATACAGGCATTCATTTTGTGTACTGAACTGACAAATTCTATGAACATCAAACTTTTTAATTAACGTGATCTGTTCATGGAATTTCCAGCGGAAAGTCTCATTTTAAGAGGTTCGCGTGAGCGCTGCTCCTTCTGAAGCGATGTGCTGAACGAGTAAATAAGAAGGTGGAGGAGGGAGGGGTTAATCAATAACCTTCACCTGCCGTAATCATGGACGTCATTACGAGATGATTACATGCCTCGAACGGAGCACCTCAGATTCTGAGGAACGCTTCCTGGAATGGGATTACCAGATATCGATTCGCTTAATATTAATAAAAAGAGAAAAAAGATCGTGCGTCGAGGAATTTTTTTGTAGGGAGGAGGAACCTTCTACCTGCCAAGAGGGAGAGCAGTGGCGTATCCTGAAAATTTGATCTGGTTTACAGCAACAATTCTTATTTATTTTGCATACAGTACTCAAAAAATTGTTGCATATTTTGAAAACACGATGCATATCGTACATATTCCTGACAACAACTGTGCTCCTGTCCTGCAGAATCCATTGCATGGCATGGCCAGCTTATTCACCCTACCTCAACTGCGTCGAAAATTTGTACTCCCGAAATTCGTCCGGCCCACCACAGACCCTCCAACAGTTCGCCGAGGTCCCAATACAAGAATGGCACCATATTCCTCAGTATACACTAGCCAACCTGGTGCGAAGCATGCCAAGTCGTGTAGAGAGGTACATACAGTGGCGTGCCCAAGGGGGCCACCCCCCTTTTTGGCCCAATATTCCTAAAAAAATAACATCAAACGCAGGAAAAGATGGCAAAACGAGGGCTGACTACTAAATAATGTATACCTAACCCCCATCCTCTCGAAAATCCTGGGCACGCCACTGGGTGCATATTTGCTTAGGAAGAGCCCATGGTTCCTCAGGAGGAAGGATTGCACGCCTATGCGCAGGGAGAATGTGTATCTATACAATTTGTAAAGATCCCTTGGTGTAAAATATGAAAGGGTCATGCGCCACAGATAGTGGTCCGAAACATGAACCATGCAGAAGATAGACGAGGTCAGATGAAAGTTTGTTTTGAGAGAAAAGCAAGGAAAGACAACTCAGAAGAGAAGACAACAAGAGCAGCAGAAGTTTACTGCAGATAGAAATGGAAAGGTGGAGTCAAAATATCATGAACGTACAAGGAGAATGGATAAAGAAAGACAACAGATACAGAAAATAATGGGTTTGGCACTAAGTACTGAAAAACCAAGAGGAACTTCAGAGAAGAAGCAGACAGACAGAATCAAGAAGAACGTGGGACAAGTGAATAAGGAAGAAATATTGCGGAAAAGAATACAGCGGAGAGGTTTCGTCCCTATGGAAGAGATAATGATTTAATTGATATATTTATCTTACATTGCGTTTTTGCTACTTTTGGGTAATTGCGAAGATGAGGATGAATGATGATAAGATGAAATAGACGAAGTGACAATCATAAACACACATAGACAGCGCACACAAGCCCCACAATGGATTACACTAATCATGGGTTAAGACGCCAGCGCCTTGTTAGTCTGCAGAATGCAGTCCAGGGTGTACCCATGAAAGTGAGGTTGACATTTGGATGTTTTGAGAAAGGGCCACCCCTTACGAACAAGTGGTAACGAGTATGATATTTCGTCAGTTGTCGAATATCTATCTACAAAGACAGTTCTAAAGCAGGAGGAGATTCACTTTAAAAGCTGCAATGTAAACTTTCGTGGGAAAGCCACTGAATATTATCGCAGCGATTCAGCTTTACAAGTTTCACCTCTAAAGTATATATAAACAAGTGTTCTCGGCGCAATCTCCTCCAAATTGGAATTAATAGCGTGCCTCTTACCATCATTGCAGCAGTTAATTGCACCGAACCAGCTGTCACTCAATTTTTTTCACCCACTTCCTTCCTTATAGCTGCTAGGCACAATTTCACCGGGCTAATGAAGCTTTCATGAAAAATAGAAGTCGAGAATGCTTTCGGAAAATTAAAATGCACGTGAAAGTTGTTGAGTACGTTTCTTCCACTTAACAGGCGTCACTGCAAGTTGTGAATGTGGATGTGCACTCTTTTTTGGCGGCGAGATGAAAATCTTTCATTGACGTTGAGATGTTGGGAGATTTATTCATACAGGTCAATGAATTTTCTTCTTCTTTACAGGTTTTGCTTCATCGACGTTATTGTGTCATACTGTTCTCTCTTTTGCTCTCATTCTTCAATTCTCCATAGCCACTTTCTGTAGGCCTGCCTTTACTTTGACTTACCGGCTTAACTTTACTCTTCCTTCTGGTATTTCGGCTATTGTTGGTTTCTGTTTAGTTAACTTTGGGTTGTTTTTAGCCCCATCTAGTTCGCTGCACTCTTTCACCCTCTCTGCACTCACGCGTCTTATTGGTTGCACGGGGCCTCCCCGATGGCGCAGTGGTAGCGTCCTCGCCTTGTAATCAAGGGGTCCCGGGTTCGATACCCGGTGGAGGCACGTAGTGGTTCGGATCCACTTTAAACTGTAGGTCCAGTCCCGATTAGCCTTACTGTGCATAAAGTGGACTTAAAACACCAAATCAATCCAATCCAATTGGTTGCACGGTGCGACACCGACTCGTCTACTTCGTTGATTTGGTGTCAAGTAGTATATTTGGCGTGTGCACCATTTTCACTACGTTCTGGAGCGATGTACCCTGTGGTGTATGATCACGTGGTGCGTGCTAACTATTCAAATGAACGTTTAAAGCGGCAGACAAGTATTTGCTGAATATTCTGAACTTGAACACCGCTATTCGTCTGCTCGTTTGAACACCATTTCCTTGCACCAGCCTGACATCGGAATACATTTGCACTGCACCTAGTGTCAAAAAGTGCAGAGAACAAGAAGGGGCTATTATTGAATACCATCAGTCCGCTCTGAGGCCGTTAAGTGGTCGACTTCCGATCTACCAAAGTTCGCGGGTTTAAATCCCAGCCTGGGCATGAGTGTTCTTTGTTAGTGTACCTTCATCAGTTCCATCCAGTGGCGGCGATTGGGTTCCAAAAAACCGGGGGGGTGGCAACGTGCCAAAACTGGGGGGGCAAAGGCAATATATTTCCCTTTGTAGATAAGGTTTAGTATAGTGCGGGGGCAAAAGTGGCGAAAAGTTTGGGGGGCAATAGCCCCCCTCGCCCCCCTAATCGCCGCCACTGGTTCCATCTAAACATTACTCATACTCATCGTCGCGATTGGCCAAAATTGGCAATAAAGCAACGTTAAATAACTAGAATGCGAATAGCTACCACGCTCCGAGAAGTCCCGTGGCAAACTACAAGAGAAAATTCATTGATTGATTTATTTTACTTCGCATTTTGTGCCACTTTTGGCTAATTTGCGAAGATGGGGATGAGTGATGATATGATGAACTTGATGAATCCATGCCCAGGCCAGGATTCGAAGCCGGGATCCCTGGCCGGCTACGGTAGAAGAGATTCAGTGCTAACTGCACAGCCTCGTAAGAATGGTCTTTAGCGTGCTTTATAATTTTGAGGAAAAACGAAAGAACATGGCCTTTTTGTAGAAAAATAAAAACAAAAATGGCAATTTTTCACTTTTCACTCTTCAGTAATTTCGGAAACTTCTTTTAACGTAGCCAGTCGTCCATTTCCCTTCGTAAGACCGCAATTTTTTGTTCCTTACACTTATTTGTTTCGGAGCTACACAACTTTCATAGTCGCTTAAACAAATTCATATTCACAAGAAAGTAGAAAGATCACACAGAAAGATCCGGAGTACTTTGTGCCTCCATCGGGAATCGAACCCCAGACCCATTGACTGCAAAAGTAAAGAGAAACCGGGAGGAAAGAAAGAGGGAAACAGATAGATGCAAAGAGTTATCAAGAAATAAGAAGAAGAAGAAGAGAGGGGGAAAGAGAATGAATGTGAATGGGAAACAGAAAGAAAGAGAAATGGAAAAAAAGATTAAGAAGCAGATTAAGGAAAGAAAAAGTAAGTAAGGTGGGGTAGAAAACAAAGAAAGGTAGAAAAAGAGAGTGAAGAGAGAGAGGGAAAGAAAGAATGAGAGAAACAGGCAAAAAGAGAAGGAAATGAAGATTGAGAAACAGAGCAAGAAGGAGAGAAAGAAGAGAGTAAAGTGATAGATAAGAACAATGGAAAAACGAAAAGAGAGTGGAGGGAATGCAGAAAGAGGAAGAAATGAATAGCGAAACAGAAAGAATGAGAGAGAGGTAGAAGGGGGGGATAGAAAATCTTAGTAGAAATCCCCACAGCAGACGCACCTGAAAACATTTCATCCACCAACGAGCCCACTCTTTGAACTTCTGTGGCGTCGCCACTGCACGAGAGCCAGTAGGCATTTTAGTTTTGGTAAGGTGCCCAAGCAGTGTGGCAACAATAATGTGTTGGTACGAGGGCCTCTGTATTGTGCTCCCCTTTCCACCCTCCAGAACCTCCACCCCTTGAGCTCGTTCGAAACTCGACAAGAATTCCAAATTCTCCTTCTCCTCCCTTGAACGTCATCCGCCTCCCAACCTTCTTCCTCGACATGTCAACCGGTTCCCTTTCAGACCTCCACGATATATTCAGCCTTAGAATTCTCCGTAACTTTAATGCTAAATCCTGTGAGCTATGCAACTAATACCGGCCTAAAAGACTGATTTATATCCGAGGCTTGTCTTTAGTCCCATCTTCTGGGTGGTGGTAGGGGCACGTACACGCTCTACTTTCCGGGAAAAACCTCCCGTTCGAAGTTGAAGAAACTTTTCGATGGTTCACGTGAGACTGTGAACGTGAGGCAACTGAATTATTAAATTTTGCAATTTGCTCTCTCTCTCTGTCTCTCTCTCACTCTCTGTGCGTGTGTTTGTACGATGTCTGAACTGGTATTGTGAAGTTTTGCCAAGTGTCAAAGATGTGTTACTGTCAGATGTCTTCATAACTGCCACGAGTTCCACCAGAACTGAACAGGATGACCCCACAACATTTCCAAAATGTGACAGAAGAATTTACAATTCTTGCCGATAGATAGCAAGAGTTTTGTGAAACCAATGCTTTAATATGAAATATTTTTAACACTAGCGTAATGGGATCGGTGTGGGAAGGGTACCGTGGTCGAAGCGCACGTGGGCGAAGCGCACAGTGGTTGAAGCGCACATGACTTCGCGGAACCGGTCGTATGACTAAGATAGTAGAGTGATAGTAGGAGTTGTCAGTCGTAGGAGTGTGTTAGAAGAGTGAATCTCGTATGATTTAGTCAAGTGTGTAATGGAAGTTATCGAGACCAGAAACGGCAAACCTTCCCTCATACTGGATGGATATCGGTACCGGCTTTTTAGGTTACGTTAGGTTAGGTTGGTAACCCACATCCAAATGTATACTTGCTCATTCAAAAATTAAAACAAGACTATCCTACAGAAAAGTAAAAGTTATCTCTGTAGATGGGATGTCATTTTGTAAATATTTGTATATTTTCTGACTGTATTTGTAGATTAGGCTTAGTCATTCTAGTAATATACAAGTTGCTTGTACAGAAGAGTAACCCACGACGTGATCAACCGAATTCCCTTTGTGCGCTTCTCCCACCGAACTTCCCTTGTGCGCTTCAGCGGAAATCCAAATTAGATACAAACTACTTAACATACAAGGTGTGGCTAGATGTTGCTGTCGACAAACGGCAAGTGCGTCAAGGGCAAGCGGTGCATGAGTGTATAACGTGATATCCTGCCTGTCGACAGTGTGATTTCTCAGTGTGCGCGGCGCTCAGTTCCGATGTAGCTTGTGGACGAAGTAAACCGTACACCTGTGCTCCGTCGGAAAAATGCTAAGTGTGAAAGTGGAACAGCGTATCAGTGTGAAGTTTCTTATGAAACTCGGAAAATCCGCCACAGAGACTTATGGTTTGTTGAAGGAAGTGTACGGAGATGAGTGTTTATCACGCACGCAAGTGTTTCAGTGGTTTCAAAGGTTTAAAGGTGGACGAGAAGTGATCGCGGGCGACTCGCATCCTAGACGGCCTTGCATGTCAAAAACGGAATCCAACATTGCAAATGTCGGTGAATTGATTCGAAAAGATCGTCGCTTGAGTATTCGAGCTATTGCAAAACAACCAACATTATTACATTACGGTGCTGACGACCCTTCGTGAACGAGTAAGAAGACGACGACTTGATTTGTGAAAAAGCAAGTCATGGATTCTTCATCAGTACAATGCTCCTGCCCACACGGCATTGTCAGTCAAGGCTTTTTTGGCCAAGCATGGGATCCCAGTGTTAGAACATCCACCCTATTCGCCGGATCCCGCTCCGTGCGACTTTTTTTTTCTTCCCAAAGGTCAAATCAGCACTGAAAGGAACCAGATTTACGTCCGTAGAATCTGTGAAAACAAAAGCGACGGAGGTCATGAACATGGTTTCAGAAAATTATTTCCAGCACTGCTTCCAGCAATGGAAGATTCGTATGGAGCGGTGTATCGATAGTTCAGGGAAGTACTATGAAGGTGTTTTCTTCTAGCCACACCTCGTATATTGACCGACCATCGCATGTAGAATCATTTCCACAAGCTTCTATCGTTTAGCATTTTAGATTTGAGTTGTCCTAACATTGAGCAACATTCCTGAAAAAAATCTTTTCTTCGGTATTTAATTCCGGGTTGGAGCAAAATTTTACCTAATTATGCCCTACTAATAGACAGACAAGAAATAATAACAGACTGCCAAACGTAGACTTCAATCAAGAGAAAACAGAGTGTAAGAGAACGGACCAAAGCAAAATATGTCAATGTGATGGGAAAGAGACGAGTTGGCATGGCTTAGACTGGGAGGGTGGAGACAAGTAAAGAAGAAAAATGAAGCAGGGGGACACGATATGCCCTTTGTGCAATGAGGACACTGACGAGCACATTCTTCTTAACTGCCCTTCTACACGTGACCTACGAGAACAGACAAGTGGCTGATAAAGATAACAGGGCTGAAAGTGATAGAAGTCGTAGACGGCAGAATAAAGAGCAACGATGGGGGCAATAAGTGGGGAGGTACCTGTGGGAAGTAAAAGAACGGCGCGGAAACTGGTGAGAGAAGGTAGTGAAGTGAGAGAAGTTGAGCTAAACGAAGCCCCGCAACTGAATTGCGCACACTTTAGATCTAGAATTACGCACAAATCTCACCGACCTGTTTTGCGCACAGATTTTGATCCAACGTTGCCACTTTGATAGCTTTAAAGTCTGTGCACAAACCTTCTTTAGATAAGAAGAGAGAGAGAAATTAGAAATATTATAGTAAATCTTTTAAGGATTAAATAAAGATTATAATTTGACCAGTAAAAGTAGCAAATCAGGATTGGTTAGGTTAGGTTAGGCTAGGTTAGGTTAGGCAAAACACAGCAAAAACACGTATAAGTCCCGACACACACAAACAAACACAACAGAAGTGAGAACAGCTTGAGAACATTTTACATCTGACAACATCGCCTCATTTTGTGTGCGCAATCCTATACACTGTGACAGGTTGTCAACGGCTTATCAGATACCACTGATAAAACCGGAAAAGTGTGCGCAATCCGTCTGTAGCCAAACGAAGAATACACACACAGACCCCCCCCCCACACACACACATTCAGTCACTCACACCCATGTAGATATATTCCTAGAACTAGACTATACATTTTATAATGAAACAATAACAAATGTATTTTAATGCTCGTAAATAAGCAAATTAATAAATAAAGGCTTGCTGTTCCTTTGACGGAACTCGAATGTCAACTTCTCTTCCACGTACCTGATAACTGCAGTCTTTCAGGCTAACGATGTTCTAGCGCCTGGGCACACAGCCAGCATCATTCTCTGTGAGATTTGTGTTGTGTATTTGTTATTGGTCCTTCATCCATTTTATCATATCACCATTCCTCATCATCCTCGCGATTAACTAAAAGTGGCAGAAAAGCGAGGAAAAATAAACCAAATCAATCGAACGAATAAAGTCTTACTCAATATTTAGTTCCGAAAATCACCACTGGGCGTAACCGTCTCTTTACTTTCAACTTCTAATGAATACGTAGGACTGACTGGAAACTCTTGATGTTTTACATAAGAATCTTACGAGCGATATTCTTGGGAACATTGTCCAAGCAACACACGTCTTCGTGCTAATCTTCTGGTAGATTCTATAAGATTCCATTACAGATAAACATGTATGAAAAGAGAACACATCTTATATAAACCTGTCTCTCCAAACAACTTAAAGGCTGTTTACATATCGTACTTGGACTCTCCACGAAATACAATGTTCCAATGTTACCGGCCTGGGAATGCTTTGCAATCCAGATGCAATGTAGCCAGACATGTTCTGCATCATTAATTTGATGCTAGGATGTTTGGATGCTGCCTCTCCCTCCAGGCTCTGTTGCTCTGCTGCAGTTAATGATTTGCATACAACCACGTTAATTAAATTCAGATCGTTTAGTACAGAGCCGGGTGTCCCGAGAATACAGTATAAGGATTGGAGGTATTACGTCACAACAGGTTATTTTTGGCGTTCGTCTAGAGCCCTTGCTGGTGAATATTGGGATGGAAATTTTAAAGGGAGCTCCCCTATGTCACTTATTTCAATCTCCGCCTTGTGTGGTGAGGTTGAGACGAGGGAGCACATTCTCCTCCAGTGTTCATGGTCAGCTCCGAACAGACATGCTTATGTCTAGCTGTGAAAATGCAGCCGTTTGTAAAGTTTCACAGACTTTGTGAACACTCTATCTATGCATACAAAGACCCACACACATGTAAAGGGTAGCGCAAAAGTCATCATCCTATTTGAACTGACTTTTATTTTGACATCTTGTTGTTTATATCAGTAGTGTTTTGTCAGTTAAATAGAGGATACTCACGAAATTTATTGTGTGCGAAAATGAATAAGTATACTCTATAAGAACGTGGAAAAATTATGACAATTTTTGTGACACTTTTCCGAGCAGAGTAATATCCCGTTTGGTGATTTGCCGTGGCCGGCCAGGTCCCCCGATTTGAACGCTCCAGATTTTTTCCTTTGGGGATATTTGAAGTCATTGGTTTATGTGAATAAGCCAGAGACGTTACAGCAACTAAAGGGTAATATTCAGCATGAAATTGAAAACACTTCCTCGCAGATTTTCAACAATATGGAAAACGCAAAAAAAAAAAAATAATAATAATAATAATAATAAGAGCCCAAATTTGCATCAATTGGAATAATGGTCATTTATTGGATGTTATCTTTAAAAAATTGAGGACATAAAACTTACAAGCATCAATAAAAGTTTAATACAAAAAAACTACTTTGTTGAATTTAAAAGCTATAGGGTAAGAAAATCAGGTGATGACTTTTGCGCCACCTTGTGTATATAGCTATAGACAGATATAATTATAAATTGCAGTTGTGTGCACTATGAAGAGATTTATAAAAATTGCACCATTAAAATTATGTAATTTATATTTACGTATGTAGTAGCCCTTAACACAATAAAAATGATCATTTTAAGATTTACGGCAGTTCGATGATAACACAAATTGACGGTTTTATACCGTTATTTCTACAGTCAACTTTTTTTGCTCCTGGTACACATCCTCGGAGATATTTGAAAATTCAACGGCAATTTCTGCACGTAGGAACACGCCCATATTGTTTACATCCATACGAGAGAGCGCTTATTTATATGCTCGTGCGTCGACAGGTTTTGCATATGCATGTGTGCGTAGTCTCCCCGATAATTGGTTCCTCATATAAAGTACCTCCAGTTTTACGCATCTCAATTACAAGAGAGGCAGAATCTTGCTCGAGTGTAGGATTACAAACAAACTACATACTCGTGCGGGGAAACTTGACACCGCCAAGTAAACACTAATTAAATATTTAGGACTCTACATCCCTTTGACAAAGCAGAAGTGGGCTGTTACTGGAACCGTGAAACGAGTCTTCAACTGACATGTAGAATTTCACCCCCCTCCCCCCCCCCCATGTGTTCCTTATTCCAAGGTAGAAATTGTGATGTCAGATGCTTTGATGTTCCTGTCTCAATTTTCTTCTACTTCTCCATTCCTTTTTGTTACATTCTCCTCCCCTCCTCTTATCCAGCGAACGCATAGTTATGCGTACGTTCCACCTGCGGATCTACGCACCCTTCTTCCTCCAAGGTCGCTGAAAAATTAATGCGTTCTCTGTATCACGTGACATTGCCGTACGGAATATAAGGAGGAAGAAGCATGAATAAAAAAAAGGAAAGAAAGCGAAGGGAGAAAGGAAAGAGAAGCATTTGACCTTTCAACCCCTTCTCGTGATTTGTCTGACCCGGGATGCCTCGAGTCACATTGCCTGCCAGGTAGCGTGACCCACGTGCTACGTTCTCAATAATAAAGCACATGGGCGTCATGCTTTCGTCCTCACCGCGTAACATCTTGAAGGGGAAAATAGGAGGGTTTTTTTTTCCAAAATTTGGTAGAGTGTAAGGGCTGACCCTTTCCGATGGCACCCAAATATCAACCCCACTTTCACGTAGTACACGCTGGACTGCATTTTGCAGACTAGCGAGGCTCTGGCGTCTGGAGTCCCTCCGTGGGAGGGATTGTGTCGTCCGTATATGTTTGTGATTGTACCTTCATCCATTTAATCTTATCACCATTCTGGCGATTAGCCAGAAGTGGCAGAAAGGCGAAGTAAACAAACTAAATCAAATGAAAAGTTGGCAAATCTATTGCCTCTTCTGAATCAGCGTAAGGAGAATTTGGAACCGAATCACAGTACAGTGACAATTTGTTTCAATTTTCTCCGCTATTGGCGCTTTGTATAATGTTGTATTCCTTTCTTCCTTTACTCTTTCAGCTTTCTATATTCTGTATCTTCCCATTTTCCAGACTAACGAGTCTGGCTTCTGTCCATGAGTGTTTCTGATTGTTCATCAATTTCATATCATCATCATTGATCCTCATCTTCGCGACTAGCCAACGTGGCAGAAAAGAGAAGTAAATCAATGGCTACAAGTGGAACGCAGACGGGGAAGTAGATTTTGTGAAAATCGTCCGCTGCTGATACAACTTTGAGCATCGATCCTGGCCTGGGTGTGTGGTTTTCTTTGTGAGTGTCCCTTCTTCAGTTTAATCCTACCACTCATCCTCATCGTCGCGATAAGCCAAGAGTGACAGAAAAGCGACGCTAAATAAAAAAATAAAAAGGTAAAGTGTTCCCCTGTGCTTAGAACCACGCCATGAAGGAGTATAGGGGGTGTGGGGGTAACGCCCTACACTTTCTTGATCCGGTCGTGAGTGGGGGTGATGTGATCAGCATCACGCCCCTGACCGCCTTTACCCCGCAGGGTTTCCCCCAGGTACCCACGCTGGGTGGGCGCCGGGCTCGTTTCCAACGTTAGAAAATGAACCGGCCGGGGATTGAACCCGGGACCATTAGCATGGTAGTCAGACGCGTTATCAAATCGAAACAAATTTTAAAACGGAAGGAAATTTTTGTTTTGCCGGTTTGATTTATTTACGAAAATGGGTTACGATCACTGACTGTCAGGAGAAAGACTCACCAACACATATGTTGTGTCATGTGTCTTCGGCTGTTTGTAAACATGTCGAACGAGAGTAGGTGAGCCGGTGGATCTCTACTGGAGAAAGTGAGGAATCTTTATCTTAGCTCGAAGAGAAAATCCATGGGAACGGTCAATTATCATCCATACTTTCGCCGCCGCCTTTTATTTAATCAACTCTCTCATTTATTAATAAAAATGCCTCCCCACGCACATTCCGAAGCGACGTTCTCTCATGAAAGTGACGAAGCAGGAAGCGGCAGCTCGCTGTCATCCGTTGTCCTTGTTTTATCATCATGCCGCTCGGAGACCAGTGTCGGCCCGGTTACCGCCAGATCAAGTTTCATCCCGTGGACCGGTTCTTTCACCAGTTGCCTTCTTCTGGAGTGAAGTGTCTAAATGACAGCTTTCAACATTTTTATCCAACATCATTTTGTGGACAGGGAAATAAATCAGTCATTTATTTTTTTAAATTGTGTACCGGTTCAGCTTACGTGCCCGTTTTGTTTCGTACTGCTTGACCAAGATGAGATAAACCAGTAGAAAAAGCGCGAACTGAAGTGGACAGTCATTTGTGTTCTTCTCTCGTTTCCTATTCGCTTGTGCTCGAGTGTCTCCGTGTTTTCATATTTATAGCCTTCCTCCCTTGCTATGTTGTCAAAAAAATCAACAACGTTCATTACTTCTCTACTTTAGCTGTGTACGAATCCCCCCCCCTCTCTCCCAATTCATGATGAAACATACACTTGACAATACAGGCGATGGCGATGTATTGAAGAAAGCCACATATTTTGGCAACGCAGGGGCGGGATTTCGTGGTAAACGCTCCCTCCGCTCGATTACAGTTAAGTTTGAGTTTTAAGTCCACTTTATGAACAGATAAGCTAATCGAGACTGGACCTACAGCTTAAAGTGGAATCTGTACCACTACATGCCTCCACCGATTATCGAACCAGGGACCCCTGGATTGCAAGGCGACTACGTTACCACTTCGATGACCGCGCCACAGGGTCAACCCCATTTTGCGTATCCATAGCTCCCCTTTCTCCCTCTCCCCTCTATCTCTATATCAGTATTCCCCTCCCTTCTCTCTAGTTCTTGCTTCTATCTGTCTATTTCGCCTCTGCATTTTCTTTTCTCTATTTTTATTTTAAGTCTCTTCTCTACCTCTTCGGTGTCGTCCTAATTGCGGACGATCCTAGTTGCGAACAGTCCTAATTGCGAACACTTGCTGCCTAAACAGGAATATACTCGAAGGGCTGTGTCCTAATCGCGAACACATTTTTCTGCCTTGATATCTGCAACTTTCTCTCACACTTCCCGAATCTATTTAACGATTTTTTTAAAAGGGACTCAGGTTTAGACTTGAGACTGGTCAGTGTATTGCTGGATCATAGAAGAAAATTCGACATGATAAAAGTAGTCGCCAAAGAATATAGATTTTAATAATTAAAGTGTGGCTTATTTTTTTTTACAGGAATACGTACTTTCAAACTTCATTTACAAAGCAGAAGACCACGGTAAGTCAATCAGGTTGGCTATTATTGTTGGTCAAGCCAGCTGTCTCTCTGCGTCACTACCTTAACTGTTTCTAAAAACAGGTTTTTCAGTTTTATGTGTTCGCAATTAGGACACGAAATTATTTCTCACTTTTATGTGTTCGCAATTAGGACGATTTAGGCTTTGTTCGCAATTAGTACGGTTCGCAATTAGGACACAACCACCTCTTCGTAGTGAAACAATGAACTGATGAAATGGCTCGTCTTTTTTATCGTAAAAGGCGTCACCAACTTCGTGTTCTGACGTCAGAAGCGGAATACCTTGTGTGCTAGGTTTGGTACTCTTAGCATAAATGCACTGCAAATGTATTATTTATGCTAAGAGAGCTAAAGCTAAGAAGCCTAACCTAACAACTTAGGCATTTAGCCTAATAATGAAAGCTTTCAGGGGTGACGTCGGAACTCAAGGTTGCTAGCGCGTTGTGCGATAAGGGAGGCATAAAACACAGTGTGATACGCCTCTCCGCCATATAAATCTTAATCTTAATAGGGTTACATTTAAACCGTACAAAAATTCATTTAGTTCATTAATAATACCTGGGCGAATCTATTAAAAGAGGCCCCGTGAAAAATGTGCTCCTTACATGTAGGCAACCCTAGTACACCGAAGAGAAGAGTGGGGTAGATAATTGTCCAGGATATCGATGGCAAGCAGTTTCGACAATATGACATAGAGAAGGATTAAAAAGAAAGTTTCCAGTAGTGACCTTCAGGCAGGCAGCGTGCAGGTCAGTTGAGTGCAGTTTAGCGGCGAGGAAAGTTGTGATTGTGGTTCGGTGGGTCAGCAAGGTGTTAACGGTGCAGCAGCGTATCTTTGTTGTCGAGACGTATGCACGCCTCGGTTCTTGGAAACAGTGTGCAGATTTGTTTACGACGGAGTTCGCGGTGAATGGGGTTCCAGCGAAGGTCCCAACCAAATCAGTAATGCAAAAACTGATTGCAAAATGGCGGGAAACCGGATCCGTGCCGAATAGGCCAAATGTGCGTCCAAAAACTGTCCGCACTGAGACAAAGGTGGGCGACGCAGCGCAGCTAATGATACGCAGTCCACGAAAATCATCTCGGCGTTTGGCACAACAGTTACAGGTCTCCCAATCAACCGCTATGCGGATCCTGAAGCAGGACTTGAACTTGCACGCATTCAAAGTTACCGTGATGCATCAGGTGCGGAATGTGGACAAGGCAGCTCGCGTGCTGTTTTGTGAGTGGTTTCTGTCCAATATTGCTCCGGAGATGCTGCAGGATGGTCACTTGTCCATTTCCTATGAAGCATGGTTCCATCTGTCAGGCTAGATAAACTCCCAGAACACGCGACACTGGTCAGGTGACAATCCACACATGTTCATGGAGGTTCCACTGCACGCCCAGAAACTCGGTGTCTGGTGTACCGTGTCGTCACGCCGCATCATCCCCGTGTTCTTCCATGAGACTGTGAACTCGGCTCGTTACATCAGTAACATATTCAACGTGTTTGTCGAACAACTGACTGAGGATGAGCGAAGGAACGCTTAATTTCAGCAGGATGGAGCCACGGCGCATACAGCATGTGCAACGATTATACGCATTGAGTCAGTGTTCCCGTCTGATCGCGTCATCAGCCGTGGCACGAACAACCTTGGCCACCTCGTTCCCCAGATTTATCACCCTGTGATTTCTTCTTGTGGGGAGCTCTAAAGGGACAGGTGTATAGCAACAACCCTCACACACTTGAAGAACTCCAGAACAACATTATAACAGCTATGCACGTCATCTCGCAGGATGTATTGTATTTACAGAAGAGATGTGTCATTCATTTACGTTTATGTCAAGTTGTCTAAACTGTTTGGCACCGATATCCTGGACTGTTCTCTACCCCGCTCTTCTCATCGGTGTACCAGGGTTGCCTACATGCAAGGAGCACATTTTCCACAGGGCCTCTTTTAACAGACTCACCCAGTACGAGTAATGGACTAATTAATTCACGCAGTATTTCCATGTAAAGGAAGGTTTTTACATTAATAACTGTTTTAATGCAAGCCTGCTTCGTGAAAGACAGTACATCTGCAACAAAATTGCACGAAGAAACGTGATAAAAACGTAAATGGACTGTCGTCATTTTGCGGCAGATGTGGGGAAATTTCTTATCCGTGATTTTCATTGGAGTTGTCTGGTTCATTGACGTTTTTCTTTTTTAATTCTGCGACCTACACCTGTCACTTTGGATCCATCCTGTGTTCGGTTTGATTGATTGATTGATTTGATGTTATTAAGTCCACTTTATGCGCAGTAAGGCTAATCGGGGCTAGACCTACAGTTTAAAGTACGATCCGAACCACTATGTGCCTCCACCGGGAATCGAATTCGGGGACCCGTGATTGCAAGGCGACAATGCTATCACTACGCCATCGGGGAGTCACTTCCTGTGTTCGGCTAGACAAACTAACCATCATAAGATCCGATACAGACCGAACATTATGAGATACTGTAATCACCACTGATACAAGCAAAATGAAACTTTTGACTAAACTATGAATTTGTCCATGTCAAATAAATATGTAAGCAATGTACATACAATGTTTCTTCTGTCAACATTATCTGGTTTCACTATTAATTGATGCAATGTTATAATAATGTCAAGTAAATATGTAACCAATGTACATAAAATGTTCACCTGTCAACATTATCTGGTTTCAGTATTAATTGATGAGATGTTATAATAACGTGGTGACATCTCGTGGTAGGTTTTTTGAACACGGAATTCTATTCATCTGCGGTTTTCAATAATTAATATTACCTGGCAACCACAGATCAATAAAATCGCGCCGAGGAGTGATAAATGTTTGACAGGAGATCATGTCATTATTAGCAGTTGTAAAATAACAGCTTACCTTTTTATGCCCTTTTTCAGCGCACGTTCATTACGCTATCGTCGCACGTTAAGTCAACATTTATTTAATTAGCATAAATGTTGTTCATGTTTGGCACACTGTGGCAGTATGTACATTGAGGGGGACAACTGGCAAATGCTTTACACCAACGTGAAATTATGCAGGGTACGTATGAAACCACGCAGCACAAAATCAGCGTTACCACTGGCATTTATTTCCTGTGTTGGATTGCACACTAAAAGCGAAGAAATCTTTATCTATGCTAAAAGTGATAATATACTATGGGAACAGAGTTGTGCCAGAAGAGATACTTAGAATGCCTAACATCTGGTATTGCCATTTTCTCTAAAATTTTACAAGTATCAATAGCTGTGTGTCAAACATAAAAAGATAATTGCATTAAACGAAGACAAAAAGTGCTTGTATAAACACCTACACGAGAACGAGCGTATTTATACATGTGTACTGTCATACAATTAAAAAGTTTAGATGTGTATTAGAAGTTGTTAGGTTTGGAATTATGGAAACAATTTTATTCATGTAATAGAAATCCATCAGAATCAGCGACATCTGTTGGAAAACAAAGGATTTTGGAGTTCCATCGCGGACAGCAGGACATGGCCTTAAATAAAGAACTCTCCTGAGAAAATAGGACGCCTTATGTGATTTCTGAGTGTAACATTACAAACATAAGATCAAAACAATACAACAAAGTATGTTTCGTTCTGGAAAATACATCTTCCAGTTCTGAAGTTATTGAGATACTATAAATAAATACCGGAGTACTGTCATAATTAAACTCCTGTAATTTTGATTTAAGTGTTACTGATACAAGTGCCGAAAAAGCATCTCATTACAAACGAAAGTGATTAAAAAGTGTCGCGTTACTAACGCAAAGGCTGACAAATTATTGCGTTACGAACGTAAATGCCTAGAAATATCGCGTTACTGACACAAGTGCCGAAAAAGCATCGCATTACTAACGCAAGTGTTGAAAAAGCATCGCATTACTAACGAAAGTGAAGAAAAGTGTCGCGTTACTAATGCACGTGCTAACAAAGTATCGCGATACCAACGCAAATGCCTAGAAATATCGCGTTACTGACAAAAGTGTGGAAAAAGTATCGCATTACTAACGCAAGTGTTGAAAAAGCATCGCATTACCAACGAAAGTGACGAAAAAGTATCACGTTACTAACGAAAGTGACGAAAAAGTATCACGTTACTAAATCAAGTGCCGAAAAGGTAACACACTACTAACGCAAGTGCTGAAAAAGTAACGCTTTACTAACGCAACGACCCGTAAAATAACGGGTTACTTTACTCCTCAACTTTGAAACCTGCCATTATAATTGTGCTCCAGCGTCGAATCTGCATCCTTGGTTTCAAGGCGACAACAAGGGAAGGGGTGTAAGACGTTACCTTCGCTGAAGTCACTCCAATATCAACTTCGGCGAGGAACACCCTGGGCTGCATTTTGCAGGATAACGACGCTCTGGCGACTAGACCAACAGCCAGGATAATCCTCCGGAGAGCTTGTAATTGTCCCTTCATCGCTTCATGTTATCACCACTCACTCCCATCATCGTGATCAGCCAAACATGGCAAAAAAGCGAAGAAACTCAAACTAAATTAAGGCGACTAAGTCAGTTACTACGCTCTCAGAAATATCCCCTAACTTAAAATGTCCAGAAGTAAACAGAAATAGCATCATACAGTGAATAAACATTTTAAAGAAAGTAGACGAAAGGAATTCGCTACATGTAATAGAGACCTGCTCCCAGATTATGAAATTATTTATAGCTTAAGCCCTGGCGACCTTTTCCTAGAAATCCCTTTCTCTACTTTTAATAAACTCTCGTTGCATGTAACTGAATAATTAATGCATGTTATCTCATTGTTGCAGGAAAAAATGAGAATACTTTGTCTTTGTTGTTGGCATTTGATGTAAATGAAGGGTGTGTGTGAGAGAGAAAGAGGGGATAATTCTTATTGCGTTCGTGACAAAAATATATTAAAAAGTTAAACTCGTGCTGTACAGCTTGACCTAAAAAATGAAAAAGACGAAAAGGACGGAACGTTCGTGTTCCAGTTTGTCCTGTGCTCATGTTCAGCAAGAGACTTCATGTATGCAATATTTCAGAACCTTGTATATTTTTGTTCTCTTCAATGCTTCTGTGTTGTGTGGCAATGTTATTTCCCGATCCTTATTTTATATTGTTGTTGTATCCAGTGTTTCTTTGTTCCGTGGTAATATTATTTCCCGATCCTTGATTTATATTGTTGTTCTCTCCAGTGTTTCTTTGTTGCGTGGTAATATTATTTCCCGATCCTTGATTTATATTGTTGTTCTCTCCAGTGTTTCTTTGTTGCGTGGTAATATTATTTCCCGATCCCTGATTTATATTGTTGTTCTCTCCAGTGTTTCTTTGTTGCGTGGTAATATTATTTCCCGATCCTTGATTTATATTGTTGTTCTCTCCAGTGTTTCTTTGTTGCGTGGTAATATTATTTCCCGATCCTTGATTTATATTGTTGTTCTCTCCAGTGTTTCTTTGTTGCGTGGTAATATTATTTCCCGATCCTTGATTTATATTGTTGTTCTCTCCAGTGTTTCTTTGTTGCGTGGTAATATTATTTCCAGATCCATGATTTATATTGTTGTTCTCTCCAGTGTTTCTTTGTTGCGTGGTAATATTATTTCCCGATCCTTGATTTATATTGTTGTTCTCTCCAGTGTTTCTTTGTTGCGTGGTAATATTATTTCCAGATCCATGATTTATATTGTTGTTCTCTCCAGTGTTTCTTTGTTGCGTGGTAATATTATTTCCCGATCCTTGATTTATATTGTTGTTCTCTCCAGTGTTTCTTTGTTGCGTGGTAATATTATTTCCCGATCCTTGATTTATATTGTTGTTCTCTCCAGTGTTTCTTTGTTGCGTGGTAATATTATTTCCCGATCCCTGATTTATATTGTTGTTCTCTCCAGTGTTTCTTTGTTGCGTGGTAATATTATTTCCCGATCCTTGATTTATATTGTTGTTCTCTCCAGTGTTTCTTTGTTGCGTGGTAATATTATTTCCCGATCCTTGATTTATATTGTTGTTCTCTCCAGTGTTTCTTTGTTGCGTGGTAATATTATTTCCCGATCCTTGATTTATATTGTTGTTCTCTCCAGTGTTTCTTTGTTGCGTGGTAATATTATTTCCAGATCCATGATTTATATTGTTGTTCTCTCCAGTGTTTCTTTGTTGCGTGGTAATATTATTTCCCGATCCTTGATTTATATTGTTGTTCTCTCCAGTGTTTCTTTGTTGCGTGGTAATATTATTTCCCGATCCTTGATTTATATTGTTGTTCTCTCCAGTGTTTCTTTGTTGCGTGGTAATATTATTTCCCGATCCTTGATTTATATTGTTGTTCTCTCCAGTGTTTCTTTGTTGCGTGGTAATATTATTTCCCGATCCTTGATTTATATTGTTGTTCTCTCCAGTGTTTCTTTGTTGCGTGGTAATATTATTTCCAGATCCATGATTTATATTGTTGTTCTCTCCAGTGTTTCTTTGTTGCGTGGTAATATTATTTCCCGATCCTTGATTTATATTGTTGTTCTCTCCAGTGTTTCTTTGTTGCGTGGTAATATTATTTCCCGATCCTTGATTTATATTGTTGTTCTCTCCAGTGTTTCTTTGTTGCGTGGTAATATTATTTCCCGATCCTTGATTTATATTGTTGTTCTCTCCAGTGTTTCTTTGTTGCATGGTAATACCGGGTGTCCCAGAAGTCTTTCCCTGATTACAAACTTTTTGTTGCAGGTTTGAGTAACGTGGCTGTAGTGTAGCAGTGTCAGTACCCAGAAAACCGGAAATGTTCACAAATCATGCTCAGCATGTCCTCTGGTATCACGAGACCCGGTCACCAATAACAGTGTGAGAGGAACTTTCAAATGTTCAGAATTCTTTCGTCTAGAATATCTGCCATCAATAAGTTGGTATTTGAAAAATGGAATTTATCTTCATTCCCGAATCCTGACAAGTCCAAGAAATATTGTATGGAAAGATGCCACCTGATGTCAAGAGCATTAATTCCGGATTCCTTGGAACTGGCGCTGACACTGCTACACTACAGCCACATTACTGAAACCTGCAATGAAAAAACTTGGTTAGTTTTCCAACATTTTGGCACCACTTTCACATCTGTACATTGCATATAGCGGATATGAATAAAGTTTGTAATCAGGGAAAGACTTCTGGGACACCCTGTATTATTTTTACCCGATCCTTCATTTATATTGTTGTTCACTTCAATATTTCTTTGTGCTATTGGCAATGTTATTTCCAAAACCTTGATTTGCATTTTTGTTCTCGTGTGGCAATGTTCGAAATTAGCGATATCAAGTCGCGACCCAGGCTCGAATCCTGACCTGGGCATGAGTGTTATTTTGGCACATCCTGAAATACTCTCCTAGAAATGTGGCGCTATGTGTGTTGCATAACTCTACGGCGCTAACCGAAGTTTTAATTTAAGAGGGAGAGGTACAATTTCCCCTCGGTCTTTCTCGCTGCCGCAGCTGCCGATCACTGTTGCCACTTCGCTCTTTCGGAGCCAGATCTGGCTCTTTCGTGCACTCGTTTCGCTGTGAACTGTGGCACCCGCCCTCTGCACCACTATGATGCCACCACTGGCTCCGGCCCATAAAGACCAACTTTTGCCATGAGTGTACATTTTGCACGTGACGTGATATTCATATATAGGCTGCATCATCCATGCACTCTTACCTCCCCAGATATTTTTATATAATGCGCCATGCATAAGGTGAAGATGACAATATTGTTATCCGGGTATCCTTTATTTTCGATTTCATGTGAGCATCAGTGGATTATTGAGATGGGTGATGCCGCCAAATCTAGGCGGTGAAAATTAAGAATAAATTGCCATCACTTTAAAGCTAACGGTAATAGCAACGCCCCCACTCCTCTGACACCTAAAATTACCTTAGGAGGCACTTTATGCAGCCTTCGTTAATCTACCTCCTTGAAAGTCTTCTTTTGCTCTATTAATGGTGAAATTTAGCTCTTTTATGCACATCAGGTTTGGCAACACTGCCATGATGGCCGTAGGAGGCAAGGAGAAATGCATTAGCCTTATGGGACCATTATTTTATTCGTTCTCTCGGGATGGCCGCGGTGGCTCAGTCGGAGGAGTTCCGTGGAAGCCTTCAGAGAGAGCGGACGCGGAAACTAGTTGCTCCGTGAAGGTCAGTGAAAAGTTGCCTTCAGGAAACAACGACCGGGAGTGTCGTGTGCGTGTTGCTTGTGGCGTTTGGTGCAGTTGGCTGGCGAGTAAGTAGAATTGGAAAAGTACTTTAGAATAGTAAAAAGATGAATATTATTAGACAAAATACCATCCAGATACGTTTTCCGTTCGGGGCACCGAGGCCGTCGGCGCGAGAAATTCATGACTTTATTCATGGACAATTTCAACTCCACGTTGATGAGATCTTGGGAATACAAATACCTACGCATTTTCGATGTGTTTTCGTAAAATGTATCAGAGAAGTTATAATGACGCGAATATTAGAGAAATGTGGTCCGGAAACAAACTTTTGTTATGATAATGGTGAAACTGTAAAAGTGCTTTTGAGTGATGCGGGGAGGGAAAGAAAAGCGGTAAGAGTGTTTAACTTACCACTAGAACTAGATGATGACTGTGTGAAAGAAAAAATGACGGAATTTGGGAAGGTGGAATGTATAGACAAAGAAACGTGGTCTGAAAACTTTAAATATCAAGTTTACAACGGGGTGAGAATAGTAAAAATGGAACTGAAAAAACCGATTCCGTCGTTCATTACAGTAAAATCTCATCAATGCCATGTGATATACGACGGACAGCCGAGAACGTGCAGGGTGTGTGGAAAAGAAGGACACGATAGCTGGCAATGTGATAGTCGTCAGATAACAACGCTTCGTGTGAATAAAAACCGAGAGAGAAATTATAGTGATATAGTAGTGGAAAGGGGGAGTTCCTCGAACGTGAAAAATCAGTTCCAACCAGATAATAATCAAAACAGGTCGGAAGGTTTACAAAATGTGATAAAAGAACAAATGAAAGATAAGGGGATAAAGAATGTGCCAAGTGACACCCGCCCGGTGGAAATGTTCCCACCGGTAAATACGGAGACCACAAAGGAAGAACACAACCAGAAAATATTACCGATGGACACAAAACAACCGGGAACTTCCCACCTAGACAAACAAGAGGAAAAAGGAAGTGAAGAAATGCAGGACGAAGGAAACTCAGTTGATCTTCCTCCCATCCCAGCTGCAAAGGACAACGTCCCAAAAGAGGAGGACAAGGGACCATCAAAAGACTGTGAGCTGGAAAGTGAATTGAATACAGAAGAAGAAAGTGACGAAAGTGTCACTTCAGTGTCAAAGTGGAAAAAATCTCAGCAGGTGGGTGCAAAAAAACGGACGAAAAATACTTCGAAAGGTAGCGAGAACACAGTAGCGAAGAGGAGATCAGTGAGAGAGGTAGGAGGTATGAATAGAGTAATGAACAGAAGAAGTAAACCCTAAAAAGGGAAATTTAATTTGATATTTCATTTGTTGTTTGCATTTTTTTTTCAACGTTATGAGGGACGATCGGAAAATACTATTAACTGTGTGCTATATTATTCATTTATTAATGGTATATACCACTAGAATATGTACTATTAATATTAATGGAATCTTTTCGCCTGTAAAATGTAAAATGTTAGAAGAATTTGTACGGGTACACTCCATAGACGTATTGTTTTTGCAGGAAGTTTGTATGTGTGACTTTCCATCAATATATGGTTACGAAGCGATAGTTAATACTGGTATCAATGGCCGTGGGACAGCAACACTTGTTAGAAACGGCCTAACCATTACTAATGTAAAAAAGTTAGTAGATGGGAGAGGCATTAGCTTTCAAAGTAAGAACTATACTTTTGTGAATATTTATGCCCCATCAGGCAATCACAATAGACAGTTACGTGAACAATTTTATAATCAGGACATTTTTTATTTGCTACCGTTAAATGAATCTAAAATAATATTTGGGGGTGATTTTAATCAGGTATTAAATCCCAGCGATTGTTTAGGAGCTTATCAAAAGAGTCCAGCCCTTGCAACATTAATTGAAGAATTGCATTTGAAAGATATTTGGTTACAGAAGAGACAGGATATAATATTTACATATTTTAATAATAAATCTGGATCGAGAATCGATAGGTTATATACAAATACAGATCAAATAAAAAATATAACATCCATAGAAGCATTGCCAGCGCCCTTTACTGATCATATGGCAGTAAAAATGGCAATTAACCTGGAAGAAACAAAACTAGTCAGGGGTCCTTCATATTGGAAGCTAAATATACAGTTATTAGAGCTTCCACATATCAATGAAATATTTGCACAAAAATGGGGCGACTGGTGTAAACAACAAAAGTATTACAGTAATCATAATGACTGGTGGGTTCGATATGTAAAACCAAAATTAAAAACATTTTTCTGCTGGTATGGAAAAGAAAATGCAAAAGACAGAAATGGATTGATCAACTTTTATTACCAGTGTTTACACGAGGCATGTCAAGGGAGAGATGTCACCAAAAATTACCAAGCCATACAGCAGTATAAAGCCAAAATCTTAACACTCCAGAGGCAACAAATGGAAGGCATAACAATAAGAACCAATTCCAAGAATTTAATTCAAGATGAAAGAACTTCGATGTATCACTATGTACAGATGCAAAAACAACAAAAAACACTCATGATAAACAATCTTGTGGATTCAGGTGGAGAATCGCATGCGAGTCAGCCAGGAATCATGCAAATATTTTATGACTATTATGGGGAGCTTTATCAAACCGGGGAGGGGGAATCAGAAGCAAGAGAGACAATACTGAATTCTTTAACTAATGGTTTGCAAGAAGAGGATAGACAACTTTTAGATACTGAAGTAACAATAGAAGAAGTATATGAAGCGTTACAAACATGCAATCTTAAAGGAGCACCAGGAAAAGATGGTATTGGTTACAAGTTTTATTTGCAGTTTTTTGAGATTATAAAATATGAACTAATCAAAATCATACAAGATGCCTTTAAAAATGGAAAAGTTTTACAAAATGAAGGCATCATCATATTGATACCGAAAAAAACACATGCAAAACAAGTAGACGACTACAGACCAATAACATTACTAAATTGTGACTATAAAATAATGGCAAAGATCTTAGCAAATAGGTTAAAGTTAATTTTACCACGGATACTCAGCGAGAAACAAACATGCATTGGCAAAAAGCATAACATATTCAGTGCAGTTGGAGGGATTCGCGATCTGATATCCTATTATCTGGTGCAGAAACTTGATGCATGTGTGCTTGCTTTTGATTTCAAAAAAGCGTTTGATTTAGTGTCGCATGACTACCTGTTTGAGGTGCTAAAGGCATATAGATTCAGTGATAAATTTATTAATATTATGAAAGGTTTCTATCAACAGGCAACATCTCGGATAATGGTCAATGGATTCCTGTCGTCCCCAATAAATATAACAAGATCAATTCGGCAAGGATGTCCACTAAGTATGCTCTTGTTTGCTTTAACCCTGGATCCTTTGCTGCAATATATCAGGAAAACTACTCCCGACGCGATACACGCCTTTAAGGAAAACCAAGTGTTTGCTTTTGCAGATGATTTATCCGCTTGTATCACCACAAACGAGCAAATGGAAAAAATGATGGCAGCGATACATATATACTGCCGTGCTAGTGGGGCCAAAATAAATATGGAAAAATCAAAGGCGCTACCCTTTGGCACATGGGATCAAAAATATCCAGATATAGGGATCCCATATGTACAGGAAATTAAAATATTAGGAATAATTTTTCACAGGGACGAGGAACAAATGTTAGAATGCAATTGGCAAAAGATAGCGAGAGACATTCGCATACAATGTTATAAAATGCGAAGCAGACAGTTGAACATGATACAACGAGTGTGGTTTTTGCAAACATATATGTTTAGTAAATTAAACTATACGGCCCAAGTGATCCCAATCAATCAAAAATACCTCAGAATAATGAATTCAGCAATTGGTTGGTTTATGTGGTATGGCCATTTTTTTCGAATACCACTATCCAATCTATGGCAAATGAAACTAAAAGGAGGATTGGAGCTCACAAATATTGAGATCAAATGCAAATCCCTATTCCTGGCAAGATCCTATACGCTCTATGGCATCGAAGATTCCATTACATCATTATGGATACAGTTATGGACGGAGGAATTTCCACCCCAAAATCCGCCAGATCTACGGAGATTGAAAAAAGGACCGTTATATCTCCGAAGTTTGATGCAAGAATTCAGTTATGTGGTGCTTCCGCCAAAAGGTGAAGATGTAAAACTCTCTCAATACTTGTATACACTGTTTCACAAACAGTTGCAGATACCAACACACCGCATTGAAAAACATTTTCCCAATAACAGATGGCAAAATATTTGGAAAAATTTAAATAAGAAATTTCTGGATACATCAGTGTATAGTGTTTGGTACAATGTAATACATGATATTATACCAACTAATGAACGCTTACATAATATCAATAGACTAACAACTGATAAATGCAACATATGTGGAGAGATAGACACCATTGAGCATAGAATAGTAACATGTAATGGAGTACAGGAAATTTGGAAATGCCTAACGACATATCTAGGACAAATATGTCGAACATCACCCCAATACTTTCAACCGTCGATGTGTACAAGACCAGATTTCAAATATTTTCCAGAAAAGAAAAACAATGCAGTAATTTGGTTAATAGCTAATACAATATATTATGTATTTTGTAAAAAGTATGAGAGCAATAGCATTTTGTTCACACAGTATTTAAAAAGAACTAGATGGAAAATGTTACAATATCCAAAAATGTATGAGTATTTTGGAAACTACCTCAGTGTTGTTTAGAAAACAATAATTATGTACTTGTGGTGTGAAAGTGTAAACAGGTATTAAATATATGAAGAAATGTATATTTATATTACAGGTACAAATGCATGTTTACGCCAAAAATATTGTATCAGATAGCCAAAATGGGACTCTTACTATAATACTTACTATGTTAAAAATTCTATACAATACTTTAACAGAATTTATGTAAGAAAACAGACATATTTTGTATATATGCTGATAAAATAAAATTTTGTTAAAAATTAAAAAAAAAAAAAAAAAAAAAAAAAAAAAAAGTCGGTAACGCGTCTGACTACCATGCTCAAGGTCCCGGGTTCGATCCCCGGCCGGTTCAAATCCGGGAACTTTTCTAACGATGGAAGCGGCCCCGGCGCCCACCCAGCGTCGAATAACATGGGTACCTGGGGGAAACCCTGGGGGGTAAAGGCGGTCAGGGGCGTGATGCTGATCACATCACCCCCACTCACGACCGGATCAAGAAAGTGTGGGGCGTTACCCCCACACCCCCTATACGCCTTCATGGCGTGGTGCTAAGCACAGGGGAGCACTTTACCTTTTTTTTATCTCTCGGGAATATCAAACATCCAATGACGTAGAAAAGTACATGGATGGAAAAAGGACACGTTGAACTATGTCATAGTATAAGGAAAAGTCGAAACTCCTATTTGATTAGCCGTAACTTGAAGTTGAAGTTGATTCCCATAAAGAACACATGGGATTCTGTAAATACTTATTAATCATATTTTTCAAACATTGTGTCTAGCTTACTAATCAACTTGAAAAACAGTTTCCACTTGCAACATAGAGAGGAATGCATACTCTCTTGCATACTAAACCTTTTCTTAAACGCACAATTGGTACGTAATTGTCCCTCTTCGCCTTAAGTTTGGTCATGGTCGTAGAAATAGGCAACGCACATAACACCATGCAGAAAAGTGTTTCAGGATATAGCTAGGCATCTAATTCTTATTGTACAGGTGGCTGTACAATGCACACACACATACATGTATGTTGAGTCAAATCAAGGAGATGATGATGATGATAATGACAGCAATAATAATAGCAGTCTATTGACTCTTAGTGAGAAGCACAGCATAACACAACAACGCACCAACTACTTCTACATTCTATTTTTAGAGTCAGGTCTGGGGCATACATGTTATTTTTGAGTGTCCCTTTATCAATTTCATCTAAAACCACTCATCCTCATCGTCGCTTAAGCCGAAAGCGGCAGAGAAGCGACGCTAAGTGACAAAAATACAAATACACACAGTCTCAAATTGAGATATGGTTTTGCAGAATACATATCTTGCACGCAGAGGACGTCACCGAGGCCCCCCCTCCCCTGCCGAGTGAAGCATGAAAATGGAGTTTCCGGCAAAATCCATAAAAATTCATCCAGAGGGAAGGAACGCGACTACTACATGACGTCATGAACATCACCTAATCCTCGCTATTGAATGTATCCAGCGAAAAGCACCAGGTCTTAAGAGTCCCAAATAATCCCCTCTCCAAGGATCATGCACGCTTTTCTTCTCCCAGCTTCCGTTATATCCCTACAACATGCACCTGATCCGGGCCTGTAATTGGCTTAGCATTTCTTTCGCTTACGACCCCCCCCCCCCCGCCCCTTCGTCAATACGCCGACCACCCCACTCGTTTCGCTCCCCTCCACCTCGTACTAAAATTCAATGCTGTCAATTTATTCGATCAATTCTAGCCGTAATCATACGCTTCGTGTGTCAAATCTCATAGCGTGAATTCGGAACAATAGCTCTGGTAATATAACACACCAAAATTTGCTGATTATGTCTCCCGCCATTACCTAAATATTTGCAATGGTAATACGCATTACATTAGAAGATCGCGTGCCCTGCCACCCTTTAGTGATTGTATTGCTCCCAGTTTTCCCATTAGGATTTTATTGTCAATCCTTCCCACTCTCTTTCTCTATCCTTATCTGTATCTCTCTTCTGAAACTGTCTTTCTCTCTTACCTCATATTTATCCTCTGCATCACTTCCCTCTCTGTATATTCCCCCTGTATCACTTCACTCCCTCTTTTGTCCTGCATCTCTCTCTCTCTCCTTCACTTCTTTCCTTTCAACAATTTTGTCCCTTTCTCTTCCTCCGTTTCATTCTGTATCCTTTTATCCAATATTATCTTTGTTTCTTTCTCCCTGCCTCTCATTATTTCTTTCTCTTTGTCTGTTTGTCTCTTTCCTTTTTAACTGTATCTCTGTTTCGTCTATCTCTCTCTGTTTCACTGTCCGCCAGTTTGTTATAAGTAGATCTTGGATTTTTAGGTTCTAAAAAGAGCGCTTTCAGGTTCCTAAAATTGGTTCTAAAAATCCTAAAATAGATTCTAAAGCATCTTAAATTAGGCTCAAAAAAGCCTGAAGTAGGTTCCAAAAAATGTAAAATTGTTCAAAATTCATGAAAAATACTGATTAGGTACAACTCTTCAATTTCTTGGATACATTGGTATCGCACAGACCCTTTATATTGTGCTCCGAAATTCCCCTTACAAACTCCTAGGGCTAGTAGAGGGGACTGAGTAGACAATATTTGAAATAGGAACCCACGTCCGGAAACGTACCGTTTCCGTGGTACCGTTTCCGTGCTACAACCATGACAAAGTGTCGGATGTGCCTGTGTTGGTATGCAACCGGGTAGACAGTACATGACGTCAGAAGATAACCTGATAACCTAAAGTGTAATTATTTATTACAACCATGTCAAATGAGGTGTTACGTAAGGTACAGAAGTGAATGACGTGTAACTCAGCCCATAATACAACCAATTTATTTGGTAACAATGCCAAGGAAACAAGAAATAAATGTACTATTCATTGCTCACAATAACACCTGTGTCGACAGTGGAACGCAACAACTTGTTTCTGTCTTTTGCACTGGATGTGTCGCATACGGCACTGATGTGACGACCACGAACGTAGTTGACACATTGTACCGACGAATCATGTTCCGGTACACTCGCTCCATCACACCTGGTGTCCCGTCAATCTCTTGTGCAGCGACCATAACTCCTGCCAGCAGTTCGTCCTCTGTGTCTACAGGAGTCTCGTACACCATACTCTTCAAACGACCCACAAGAAATAGTTCAATTGCGTTTAAATCCAACGATCGTGGGGGCCACGCGGTTGGACCACCTTGGCCTATCCACCTTTGCCCGAATCTTCGGTTAAGATGTCTCCGAACGTCACATGTAAAGTTAGGCGGTGCAACATCGTACTGAAACCACAGTTCCTGACGGACGTCACGTGCCATCAGGTGATCTTCTGACGTCATGTACTACCTAACCGGTTGCATACCAACACAGGCACATCCGACACATTGTCATGGTTGGACATGGGATCCTATTCCAAATATTATCTACTCAGTCCCCTCTACTAGCCCTAGGAGTTTGTAAGGGGAATTTCCGAGCACCCTGTATATGTGTGTGTGTGTGGTGAAAGGCGGTAATACATAAGGTTGAAATAGAGAAAATATTTGCCTGTACCCTTGAATTTTTTTAAATTTCGCCTTGAAAACCAAGAATTATAGTTGAATTTTATCATGGTCCTAGAGTGACCACCCTGAATACATAACAATTTTTTTCCTGTTATCAACAGTCAAACTGCGCTTTTTTTTCTGTGAGGATCATCTTATGTATTTAACATGATCTTTCAACAAAAACAGTCAGTGGTTCAAATTTGAATGTTGAAACGTTACTTTGCAGGGCATGAATGCCACAAAGCACAGAAGGATCGTGCAGCTTACAGTGGCGTCAGACATTTTGCTTTGTTTAGACTCTAGAGCTTTGGAAAACATCATGGACTTGGAGGAAGAGAAATCGACAGAAATTTTGTTTCAAACACGTTAATCATTGACTTTTTCGGTACCAAAGCAAGAAAAAACCTCTGTGTGATTAAAAAATCCTTAAAAACCATAAGAAATACATATAAACCTAAAAAAAAGGTTTGATTTAGGCGCATAAACCTAAAATAGGTTCTAACAAGCAAACAAGTTTATTTTAGGCACTATAAAACTTCATCAGGTGTTGCGTTTTTTAATGAAACGCTGACATAACTTGTTATTTCTTATTTACCTGCAAAGGAAAAAATAGGTTAAAAACTTAAAATCCGAAGTCTAGTTATAAGTCCATTTTATGGACGGATAGACAAATGGGGACATGGCCCACAGTTTAAAGTGAGACTCAAGACATTTGATTACAGGGCGACGGTGTTACCACTACGCCATCGGGGAGGCCTCTTTGTCCACATGTTTACATCTTGCCATCCTTCTGTACCTCTCTCTCCTTCTTCTCTGTCTCTCTTCTAATCCCTTATTCTATCTGTGTGTGTTCTTTCTCTATCACTCTGCATGTCTATATCTCAACTGTCCGTTTGTGTCCGCTTCTCTCTTCATCACTATCCCCTTTTTCTGTCATTATCTTTCTCTCTCTATCTTCCTTCTTTCCCATATGCTCTGCATTTCTCACCTCCCTCTTCTCTCTTTCTCTCTTTCCTGTTACTCTGCTTTCGTTCTCTCTCTCCTTTTACTCGATATTCCTCCTCTTCCTCCTTCCATTCTCTCTCTTCTTACTATATAGTTCTCCTCCTCCACTTCTTTCTCTCTCTCTCTCTTTCCTTTTAGCCCTAATCTGTATTTCTTCTCCCCTCTTCTTTCTTTCTCTCTCTCCTTTTATTCTCTATTTCTCCTCTCTTTCTTCCTTCTCTTCCTCATTTTACTCTGTATTTCATCTCTCTTCTTTCTTTATCTCTCGCCTTTTACTCTGTATTTCTTCTCTCCATCTTCTTTCTTTTACTTTCTCCTTTTACTCTGTATTTCTTCTCTTCTTCTTCTTTCATTCTCTGTCTCTCATGGTATCTCTCTCCTCTGCCTTTTCCACCTTTGTATCTGCTCACCCTTTCTTCCTCTTTCTCACTTCTGCTTGCAAAGTACTTTATGACTCTAGGCCCCACAGCGAGAATCAAAACCATACTTGTTAACCCTTTGATACCGCAGAAATAACACTCTGTGCCATTACGGGCCCTGTCATTTACAGACATATGCTACAGTGTTGTGGGCGTGTCGTGCCCATAAATAAGCGCAATCTTATCTCCGAAACAACTGGTCAGCTATTTTCTGCTTAAAGGACCTGCGTCCATTTAATGTTCCCGCACGGGCGCCTCCCACTCGTCCACCCCCTACCAGTGACAGGCGTTATTGAACCTTGTCATGCGAATTTCACTTAACGGGTCGAGTCATCAAGCAAATTGTGGCACGGCGCGGTAATATTCCAGAGCGTCTGCGGAATGTGCAAATTCGTTACGTGCTTCGTGTCGTATGCAAATTTTTGGGCCAAAGAATGGGGCTCGCAAGTGACCGTAAGCTCTCACACGCGCCTTGTCCTTGGTTGTGAAGGTGGGTTAAAAGTATCTGCGCAATCGCCAGCGGAGATCTCTTTGTAGAAATGTCCCCTTCTACGGTTCGGGAATGGCTGAAAAGGTTTGACTTCCTGCCAACCGAAATAGCTGACATTTACGGTGAATCGAGAATTGATAACAACACATCAAAGAAAAAAAGAATGCGATGAAGTACGACAGAACTGGACCTATACTTTAAAGCGAGAACTATGTATGTCATCCTGCACTATTTGTGCTAGATAGTTTGATCTTGACTGGGCATATAGTTTAATGGGAAAACTATGTATGTATGTGTCCTTATTCCTACTGTACATCTTACTCTTATTCCAGGGACCTCTCAAAGTTGTCCCCGCCCGGAGATCTGAATGATGGACTATTTTACCTTAGGATATATTTTGCCTTGGGAACATCCATGGCATCATGTTGCTGTTGATTTGAAATAGAATTAGAAAAAATATTTGAACCTAAAAGGGATGAGGAAACAGGTGAGTGGGGAAGGTTACATAATTTAGAACTACATAATATGCATTCCTGTGCCGATATTATTATAATAATTCTATCAAGAAGACTTAGGTTGGCAGGCGATGTGGCACGAATGGGAGAGGAAAGAGGAGTTTACAGGATTCTTGTTGGGAAACCTGATGGTAGGAGGCCTGTAGGAAGGCCAACACGAACATGGAGGTATAACGTTGAGATGAACCTAAGGGAAATCGGTAAGGATGGAAAAAATTGGATGATCATGCCCAAGGTAGGGACAGATTGCAGGCTTGTGTTGCTGCAGCCATAAACCTTTGGGTTTAAAAGGCTAGAGAGTTAGTTAGTAGCAATGTATGTGTTCCTGCAGTATTATTGTTTCTTAAGTCCAACTCTGTACGCATATAGCCTAATATGCACTGAACGTATAATTTAAAGCGAGAGCTATGTGCGTTTTCCTGCAGTAATTAAAGCCCACCTTGTGCTCAGATAGGATAATCAGGACTGGACGTATAGTTAAAGTGGGATTCGAACCAATGTGCGTCTATACTGGGAATCCAACCCGGGACCACTTGTTTTCGAGGTGACAGTAGGCCATCGTACAACCCCAATCCAGTATTTATACACAATTCTACATAGGAATGTGGATCCATGGAGGTCTAGTCGGAATGGCTAATCTAAGGTCGGAATTTTCAGACCTTGTCCCCGCATAAAGTGGCTCTGGGGATCTCCCCGCCTCAACTAAATGGATACCAATTTTCTTAGGGTGTAAAGGCAGCACGGTTACCTTTACTCTACCGAGGTGGTCGTCAGAAAGTAACTCCGGTTTCGCCGACGCCTTTGGCGTGAATTTCAAATTCGAACACTTATTTGACAAAAAATGTCATAACTCATAGACTATTTGACCAATCTACTTCGGGTAACTTTTGTTTTTCAGCTAAATTATCAGGACATGCAACCGTGCAGAAATCAAAACGCCAAAGCCAATAATAGGGTTGGGTGAGCCACGGTCCCCAACTTTCAATGAAAAAAATCATACAAATTCACATATTCGATAATGTAATGCACCCAGGAACATGAAATGACTTTCATTCGGTTGAGAAAGGACCATTCTTTGAAAATAAGGCTAAAGTTTGCGTTTCCTTCTCAAAATAGTGGAGGAAGAGGGGGCAAACTCCCCATTTTTATGATTTTTTCATTGAAAGTTGGGAACCGCGGCCCACCCAACCCCTCTTATTGGCTTTGGGGTTTTCATTTCTGCACGGTTGCATGCCCTGGTGTTTTTTCTGCAAAACAAAAGTTAGCCGAAGTAGATTGGTCAAATAGTCTACGAGCTATAACATTTGTTGTCAAATAAGTGTACGAATTTTAAATTCGCGCCAACTTCCATACATAACTTTGGACTCGGGGGAGGGGGGTGCATCTACATGACGTGACAAAGCTTCGTCTAACCCCCACTGTAAGTGTTTCCGACCGAACAGAAAAGTATCAAGATACTAAAGTAACAGGAATTTTGTAATCAGCTGCATGGTCGAAATATCGACCAAAATACGAGTAAATGGTAAAGGAACATGGTGCTGATCACATCACCTCCAACATGACCGAGATCGATAGAATGTATGGAGCCCTACCCCCTCCCCCTTCCCCCATATGTATATGCCTCATGGCGTGGCGCAAAGTGCACGGCGAACTTTACCTACATAGGAATGATAATTTGTCAACTTTGTTGCCACTGGATCCGAACATGCATAAATATGGGTGCAAGTCTACACCGTGGTCATATTACAAGCACGATAACCAACACGAACACGCTGGGGGGACGTAATAACGAACTTCTACTGTATGTATTTTGCATTAGATAGCGTTACCAACAACGGAAGTTTCCACTTGAATACGGGATTGACATGTTGAAAGAAGGCGCCGTCAGATGGGCAAGCATGCAAATGCAAGACGGCTGACTCAGGGGGGAGCAGCCAGCGCTATCTCTCTTCCTTCCTTATGCGCTGATTCTCACGTTGACAGTTCAGGTGGAAGAATATAAGAAATGCCTTTTCACAAGGGCCGTTGCGTGCGGGAGCGGGCAACGTTCCCCTTCCTGTGTTTCTTCGGGGAAAGCAGTGCATATAATTCAAAGTGCACAGGAAGCATGTAGCGGTATATCAAGGGAAAATATCTCTTCCGCGCAGTGGCGTACCCAGGATTTTAGCTGGCGGGATGTCGCTGCAGCCATATAGGGAAGGCTGGTAAAGTTTGCAGGTAGAAATTACAGTATTTGCCGACGCATAAGACGCACTTTTTCCCTTTAAAATTAGGTTTGAAAAACAGGGTGAGTCTTGTACTCAGGTTACACCGGCAGAAAGAAGAAAGTTTGTGAATGGGTCAAAGCTTCATGGGATGTTGTGAAAACTTAGTGGTTAAGGGCATGAGGGAAGAATTTCCGCGTGGCCGTCCTCTCTGCGACGGCTGGAGCACTATTACCAACTTAGATCTTTTTGAACCAGGTCTGGATCTTCGTGCACTCGCTTGGTTGTGAACTGGGGCGCACGTAATCCTCCCCACTATGGTGCCATCACTGGCTCCAGCTTACATAGACAACTTTTGCCATAAGTATACATTTTGCACGTGATATTGTTATATTTGCTGCGTCGCCCCACCCCCTCTTACATCCCCAGCTACTTTTCTTTATAACGCCTTGGCTGACGTGAAGAGAACGTATATTGTTATCCGGGAATACTTTATTTTCGCTTTCATACGACCATCGGTGGATTATTGAGATGGGAGATGCCGCCGGATCTAGACGGTCAAAACTAAGAATAAATTACCATTAAAGCTAACGACAATAACAGCGCCCCACCTCCCCACCCCCACTCATTTGACACCTAAAATTACCCTAGGAGGCCATCTATCCAGTTTCGTAAATCTAGCTCACTGAAAGTTTCTATTCCGTTTACGGTGAAATTAAGCTCATTTATGCGCATCAGGTTTGGCAACACTGCCAAGATGGCCGTAGAAGGCAAGGAGAAATGCATTGCGCTTATGGAAGTTTGTTCTCTTGGGAATATCAAACTTCCGATGGTATAGAAAAATATATCAACGGAAAAAGAACAGACTGAAGTAGTAATTGACAGGCGGAATAGTCGAAACTTCCATTTGATTAGCCATAACTTGGAAGTTGAAGTTTCTTCCCCATAAGGAATACAAGGGTTTCTGAAAATTCTTATTCATCATATTTTTCAAACATCGTATCTAGCTTAATAATCAACTTTAAAAAAGGCTTTCACTTGCAACATGTGGAGAAATTCTTACTCTATTCAACGCCGGCTTTGTTCCTCAGTAGCAGTGTCCATTCGGACGATATTGAAATAAATGCACAAATGGTGCGAAATTGTCACTCTTCCCCTTAATTCATTTACAAAGTGTGGCATTAGTAATGCACTGGATGGTACAGAGGACAATTTGTTGTTTGAGGACTCAGATTCTGGTTTAGAAGAGGTTTCAAGTTACTCTTCATTTATTTCTGGAGATGAATGTCTGGGTTTTGAAAAAGAAGATTAAAATGTATTCTTTCCTAGTTAGATTAGGTAAGTTATTTGTCGAAAGTAGGCCTACACATTACTTCATATTTGAAATACAGGGTATCTATAAAAGAACTCCGGTGTTTTTTAAGCTACATATTTTATTAAAAACTGAAACTTAGGAAAAAGTAAATACATATTTTTTTAAGGTAATGTTATCAAGTTTTGTTTACAATTTAGTAAATTCCAATGTGTGCCCCGTTTGTAGCACGGCACACATCCAAACGATAATCAACTTCTTTCCACGATCTGGCCAGCATATCTGGGGTGATGGTTGCCACAGATGCGATAATTCTTTGCCTTAGATGGTTGACATCTTGAATTTTCTCCTCATAAAACCACGTTCTTCACATGTCCCCATAGGAAAAAGTCTAAGGGAGTAAGGTCCGGACTTCTTGGAGGCCATGGAATAGGTCCTTTTCTTCCAATCCACACTTACAGTTTCTTTAAACGCCTTAAGCCATTGACGAACGGTTTCGTCCGACGGCTAAACACCACCATACTCCCGTCGAAAGTTCCGCTGTACAGTAATAACAGATCCAGTTTCTACAAACCATATCACACACTGCGCCTTCTGTTGTGTCGCAGTTGCACTGAACTGCACTGACTGTGTTCGGCTCGGCTCGTACACTTCAAGGTCAACGCTGCACAGCGTTGCCAACCTTTGTTGTAATAAACTCTAAATGTCGTGAATAAAACTTGATGAGCTACTGATTTCAAAGTAATTAACTTACCTGAGTAACCTAATACCGTTTGTGCGCTATCATTGTTTAAAACCCGGAGCTCGGTTATAGACACCCTGTACTGTAAATTAATTATAATATTCAGTAATTCGTTTCCTTCCCTCAACACACACGCACCATAGTTTGCGATATTTTAAACTCGCGAAACGTGGTAGGGTACCTCTTGTTTTGCGATCTATACCCTATCCAGGTAATCTCTGGAGTAAGACCGCGCATAACGATAAAGATGGATAGAAAGCGAGTGGACAGAGCGAGACAGCCACGCTAATCCAAACAGCTGGCTGCAGTACCTCCCCCCCACCCAAGCAATCCCGTTCCATCTCACGTGTTCATTGGTCGAGCCCTCTCGAGTCACCACAGAGACTTGCTTTCGTTAGTTTACTCCAAAGTTTCCCGGGACACAGTTATACGTAGTTTTCTGCTCATCTATGAGTCCAAGTTCATGCGTTGGAATGTCATAATGATCTAGACATGCGCACTTCTAGCATATCTTAAACACTTTTGCAGCTGTGCTGCCACCTGGAATGATGATGGGAACTAATTTCATAATTTTCTGCTGGATCTTGGATGCACAAGGGTTGCACAAGTCTGCTGCATTTTAGCATAGGCCCATTGCTTATCTGCAGTATATTTTCACGTCTGTGTTATTGCCTGTACATCTCAAGACGAATAATCTTTGGGATGCACGTCTTTCCACCTATCTGTCTGCAAACTCAGGCCGTTGTCTAAGTTGTAAATTTGCTGATGTGGTAAGCATGCATGGAGATATTGTGTTTACATTTGCCGGATAATTGGTATACGTTTTAGGCTTCCAGAGGACAAGAACCACTCTTCACTGCTGCAAATATGTGGAGGAGGTGGTGGTTTGAAGCTCACTTGATCAGTGTTGCAACCCCGAGGTCGTTTTGTAAATAACAGTTGGTACTTCCTGTAAATTTGAACTACTCAGTCGAACATATATATTTTTGGTTCGATTTTGTTTCATTTCACTCTCTCTCGCATATATCCAGGGGTTACTGGAAGAGAATATTTTACGCAGGTGTATTTCTTCAAGAATTAACATAAAAACTATTCTATGGCATCGAAAAATGTCATTCACAGTCTCTCAGGCACAGTCCTTACCCGACCCTCTTCAAAATACATATTTGTGAATTATTAGGGTGATATCCCCCCAATCTTAGTCTGGACAAATCTCGGAAAACCTTATCTGTTATCAACGGAGTGACATGCAGACTGCGCCTAATTTGCAGTCGGTTTAGCGGCAAGCGCACAAAGGCCATACCGGCACTAAAAGGGAAAAAATACCGCAGCATGCAACAAAGCCTTCCATCAGCCACCTGTCATTCGCTAATATGTAGAAATCATTTTCAGTTGACCCAACAACTCAAGAGATGGCGTTGAGATCGTCAAAAAAAATGGGAAGCGAAAAGCAACGGCGGCGGCAGACTCTCCTAGCGCGCTGCACGGAGACTGTGCCTCGTGGTACACGTAAAACTGACACTCATAAATTGCAGAAAACCCCTTCGCGTGAGTAAGGTCAAAGGCATTTCTGCCCCCTGCTGAGCGAAACCTCCCAACTACCTTCCCGACCTCACGCCATGCGTCATGGGGAAGTTTGCATTTTCGTTCGGCAGATGGCAGTCTTCTCTATATTATAAATTTGATCAATTTTTTCCTTAACAAGACAATATTTTCCATTATTTCCCTTCAAGAAAATATATTCATTTACATTTTATCACAAAAATGAAACGAATAACATGTGTTCCTGATAATCTTTATAAATATTATTACACACATGGAATTCTCGCAGACGAAATTAGAAAAGAGCTAAATGTTAAACAGCAAAATAATATACACGTTTGTGTGCATTGTGTTTTCTTTACAAATCAATATATAGCATATTATAAATGTTCAAGTAATTGGAAAATCTATCCCGACTCGAACAGGATCATTACGTACATCATAATTATTATGAGCAAAACACAAACTAAGATAGAATTTTGGAATTGATTTTCAAGGATGGAAAGTAGCTTAATTTTAGAATACACGTTTATATAACAAAAGTCACGAAAAATCAAGAGAAGAATAAACAGAAAATAACTTTGTATCTTACGTAAAAGGGTAATGTATTGAAATGTAATTAATAAATAGCACAAACTCACGTTAATAAGGCGCAGATAGTTCGACGTAGATAGTCCTGCTTGGCTACTTAATCTTGTTTCCCTTCGTAGCTGTATTTCTCATTCCTGTAGCTTTTTTCAAACCTGTAGTTTCTGTTCTTGGAAATTAATATATGAAACTGGACACATGATAATGTGAAGTTAGATTGTTTTGTAAAATGAACATTTTAAAATCTCGTCCATGCATTTAAATAGAAATAATGTTCATGAAAGTATTAGTATTAATCATATCTACTTTCCCCACCCAATTCCAAGACATTAGTCCTCACCCAAAGAAACTTTTCGGAACACCGGGACAAATGACACCTTTTCGGGACTTTCCCGGAAAATCCGGGACCTATAGCAACCCTATAATAACAGCAAGAACACCACGATAATTTTGGGGCATTGCTTGAGTCCTTATCGGTTGCAAATTGCACTATTTTGAAACTTGTCTTGATACAATTGAGCCGCATTTATAATAAATGAGCAGGTACTCGTAGCACGTACGTACACCTATGGAAACTGAGCAGATGCTCAAGAAGTGCTCAGTTTCAGAGTGAATAAAGTCCTCTTTCGTAATGTTGGAACCTATCGACCTCTTGTAAATTACCTTTTGTTTTTAATACTTTCCGAAATGTGCTCCAAAATAGTTGGGAAAGGAGAAAGCTTTGAGTTTTATTCGCAGGGAATGAAATCTTTTAGGGCATAGAACTGTCTATATGATTCTAACTTTATAATATAATGCGTACCTTACAGGGGCGGATCCAGGATTCACTTTTGGGGGGGCACCAATTTCCAAAACTGCACACATAAATACTAATGAAGATTACAGTACTACTTTAAATTAAAGTTACCATGGTGAAACAAGTATTTTATACTTAATACTTCTTTAAGTACCAATTCCAGTCATCTGTACATGCGGCCAAGTTATTAAGAACAAATATATTTAAAAATTACATTGTAAAAAAAAACAATATATTAAAAATAGCGTATTCCTCGCGAACACAGAAACGCACAAGTTACAGAAGTACCTATTTTCATATTATAAACAGTCTGTTTTACTTCATTTCTTAATTCTTTATTGCTTTATAATTAGTTTAATGTAGCACTTGAGTCCTTTTCAGTAACATGCATGATACATGATAAAGTTGCTAGTAATTTGGACACCAGTTGAACTTTTCAATCGTCAAATAATTGGAACTTACTAAAGACATTTACCTCACCCTACAAATACTGTAGCTGTACTGTTTCCTTGCAAATATGTCAATAACCTCCTCTGGTTTCGCTTGGTATTTGTCTTTATGGATGTTCAGGAGAGCCAAACCATTCAATCGTTCATTACCCATTGTAGATCTAAGGTACGTCTTGATTTTTCGCAGATTGGAGAATGAAAGCTCAGCTATAGCCGTTGTGACTGGAATCATACACAACAGGTGAAGCAAACTTCTAATGTTGGGATACAAAGAAGAAAATTTGTAAGCCTCTGCTGGATTATCTGGGGTAGATTTTTCCAATAACCAGAATTGTCTCCATAACTTGAGTTCCCCTTCTAATCCTAAAATAGACTACACATCATCTTCATAAAATTTAGCTGCCTGAATTATATCTTCAGCTGGGTCATTTTCTTCAACAATGAATTTCGGAATTACTTTTTGTAGAGTGCTTAAGACTTCAATCTGGTTTCTTTGAAATCTATAATCAAATTCAGATATTAAATAATCCAGAAAAGGAATGAACACAACACATCTGAAATAATCGATGACATTTTTTGAGGGAATATTTGACCTATGTCTTTGATCCTGTGCAATTCTTGGGATTTTTACATCAACATTCAGCTCTTCAGCAAGTGCATTATTTTCCTGAAAGACGGTATCACACTCTTGAGCACTGTTCTTTCTTATATCCAATAGAGATGAGTAAACAAGCTGAACCAAATTTGATGATTGCGTTAAATCGATTTGCTTGCTCTATAGTTGGATTGACAAAGGAAGAATAATGGACAGGAATTTTGCTAATACTTTTACGTGGGCACCAAGTTTCAACGATGTTCGGGGACACCAACTACCAATGGTGTATGGGGGGCACTAACTGTCAACAATGCACAGGAGCACCAACTTCAAATGATGTTCGGCACTCAGCAATTTTTAACGATATACGGGGTGCACCACTTTTCAAAAGCGTACACACAATTAATAAGAATTTGTTTTATTAATTTTGTAAATTACATATTACGAGTATAATTTGCTCGAGCATTGGGGGGCACGTGCCCCTGTGCCCCACTCTGGATCCGCCACTGGTACCTTACAAAGAACGGAAGGGGAGGAAGGGGCTAAATAGGGTGACAGGATAACCACAATATATACACTGTTAGAAGTTATTGTGAAATTTACATTATTCTGCCTGTTAATTTATAAGAATGGGATTTAACCGTTTTTTTCATTTACATTTGAATATTGTACCTGCTTAAACATAGATAATAGTTAAAACTTGCTACTGAGTGCACCATACATACATATTTTCGAAAAACTGTCTTAATTCAGATTACATTAATTAGGTTTAAATTTGTAATAGCCGTTTTACTTTAAAAACTGTCCTGGCCATTTTTTTTTTTAAAGTAGGTGAAAGGCAGGAGAAATTGATGGTCGTAGACCATTTTTCTGCAGTCAACTTATAAAAGCATACTATTGAAGAAAGATCACACAACGCGAGAATCAAACCGAAAACTTCAGACTGACTCGTAAAATGTATATGATCTCTTCACATGTCTAGATCTCATGCTTTGGCCTCCTCGATGGCGTAGTGGCGACGTCGTCGCCTTGTAATGAAGGGGATCTGGGTTCGATACCCGGTGAAGGCACAAATTGTTTGAATCCCACTTTAAACTATAGGTCCGGTCCCGATTAGCCTTCCTGTGCGTAGAGTGGATTTAAACTCAAAGATCACATGCTTTTGATCATCTCCCGTTCAGTTTATTCATTCTTTTTCTCGCGACAGATTCGAACCGAGGACCTCCGTCGTCGTAGCGTTACGCCAAAAACCGAGATTGAATCGACTGCACCATGTGGTTCAACCGGGGATCGAACCCGGAACCCCTTGATTTCAAAGTGTCAATAGAGAGTTCCACACCTCGACACACTATTCGAGTGAGGAATTAGTTCGATCATTAAAAATTCGAAGCGTCACATTCTAACGCCGACATCGAGAAGGATGTCTCCAATTCTACACCGTGAATAGCGTAAAAACTAGTCCTGAGATCCTTATACGATCAAAATCACATCACGAGTTCGAAACCAGGTAACTTCTCCATGTACTGACGGAGATGAATAAGCTATGACGAACATGATGAGAGGGTGAAGTCACTCAACCAGACACTGGCATAAATCCCGCTGATTAAATATTAAGACCTCCGCTCATTGAAGAAGACATTTTAAATCACAATACATACATTGATGCTGAGGGAGCTCCCTGATTGGATGGTAAACGCAATCCAGTTTTTTCCCTCCCTTTTTTCCCCTCAGCTCACCGAGGGAAAGTCTTCGGGGGATGAATTATTGAAAGGTGTTTCATCGGGCGATATACCCTGGCCAGGTCGGTCTTCAAAATCGTTGAGATTGCGAGGGAATTATTTAGCACTTTTAGTCTAGCCCTATGCACGAACGGCGTAAACTAGGAAGACGAAAGCCTTGCCTCTGCACCCGGAGAGGGATTGCAGCATCCCTCGTTGCTTAGCAACGCGGAAGAGAGAGATCTTGATGCAGTCTCTCCTTAAGGGGAGATGAAGGCTCTCTTATCGCTCGCTCACCTTGCTCGTTAATCGACTTTTAATCCCTATGTTGTTCTTTTTTTACCCTTCCTTTGTGTTCTTCTTGCACTCTCCTCTATTAACAGTTTGGGATGATGTAGCGAGACGAGATGAATGCGGTTTGGTGCAGTCTCGTCCCGTCTCTTATAAATTGAGACTATACTGATCGCGGGCCCACCTGACGGCTGACCCACATAGCTCCATGATCGATGACTGTCAACAACCTTGGTTGCGAGGCAAAAGCTGTAGGAGGAACATCGCTCTCCCGTTACAACGTTGCCAAGCGTACGACTATTCTTGTCAGTTCTTTTTGTTGGCTTATTTGTACAGTGTTTTGGTGTTTTGTGTACTAATTTTCCGTGCTTTGTGTACTATTGTACAACTTTTAACCAGTAACGGCACTAAGCAACTCTCCCCCCCCCCCCCCAGTTTTACATTTCGTTTGGCAACATGCTGTGTATCCGACGCTCATTTGTTTCGCTCGTCAGGAACTTTGGGTGCCTTGTGACTCGAAAATGCCCGATGTTACTCGAAGAGAATTCAACTGATAGCTGATTCGTTGTTTCCCAGCCGGCAGTTGGAGATGCAAAGCGGTATAGCCCTCCAAGAATCTATGTGTCGCTCGAAATATTTTTCATGATATTTGAGAAATTTACCTAAATTAATGGATTTTCGAGTGGGACCTATTGAAACATACAAAAGGAATATCTACCTTAAATTACATATATATGTATGCGTGCGTGTGTGTGTGTGTGATGGTGTATGTGCGTGGAAGATGCCGAGACTCTTACCGATACCTTGGCTTGAATTTTTCACAAAAGTCGTTCAAAATACATTAAAACTTCGTTAATACGAACCTCGATAAGCCGGACTTCGCTTAATCCGGACAGGCAAAAGGCCAAAAAAAAAGCAGAATGCAAGGTTTTAAATGTGGCTAGAAGTCAACAAGAGAACTTCCCAAAGAAAAGGGTCAACCACTGGTGAAATTCTATTTCCCGCAGACATTGTAATGTACTGTATTGTATATAGGCCTATGCCTTTTAAATACACCATAATAAATGTCTTTTGTTGCTATAAACGGAGTTTTAATACACTTTCTACTGTTCTTTTAGGTTATTTCAGTTAATCCGGACTTTCGTTAAACCGGTCAACTTTTATCCCCCCAATTATTCCGGATTAACAAGGTTTTACTGTATTGATTAATATTGTGCAAGTATTCAACTCCAATTACATGAATCAATTTACCAAGATTTTGCTTTAAAATAATCAACAATTACATAAGAATATTGAATTACATGTTATGTTACCACAGAAATCAGTTATTTCATACAAAACTGGTGCAAAATAAAAGTAAGTTTCAAATTTTGCATAAATTCCAGGATAGTTCGAGTCTGAGAAAGTGTCTCGCCGTATTTTTGTGGAGCCGTCAAAGACCAAAACTACAGAGAAGTATCGGTCGGTAGGCTACCTGTTAATAAATTCTAATCGATATTTTCATGTCCCACTCTGGAAGAAAAACTCTCGACCTTACATCAGTTCTCGAAATTATACAAACGAATATTAAAAAACATCAGATCTGGGAATAAACAACATTAGGGTTCGGATTTATATCATCTGCAAACTTGAGAAATATGCATGTCGGAAAAAAAATATCAAAATGTTTCATAAATAAAAACTTAACATTATTGTTAAACGTTACAAATCGAACCTTGCCATGAAGGCACATAGGGGCTGTGAAGGTAGGGCTTCGATCATTCTCGATACTGGCCGGAAATCGACCACTTAATGCTATGTGTTGCCAGGGCGACATGTTGGCCCAGACGTTCCGACGGTAGGGCGTCTGGTTGTCACGGAGGAGATCCGAGTTTGTATCCCGTCTATGGGAACGTTTGAAGCATGCGTGTGCACTCCGGTACAGCAAGGTCAGCAGTGGCGTGTTGACAAAACATCTGCGTAGCATCACCCTAGCATTGCCACCAGAAGCCCGAAAAATACCCCGGCGACCTTGAGGGATCCAATGGGAGGGAACGTTGTGTGTTTTCCAAACTGTAAGGGCTGGAAGAAAGCCGAGAGTGCCATCGGTCAGGCTGCTGATGTCCTCAGTGTTGCGAACTGCACGATTAAGTGTCCAAGTGTACTGTATACTGTCAGCGATGTAGCATATCCACCAAGCTAGTTAAAATTTATACTCATAAATAAACTATAAAGTTTCAAAACACAGGACAAACACAATATAATTGCTGACATACGAATGATATATTCTATATGTGAAGATAAACGTTTCCGAGCGTTCGGTCTATTAAGACAGCTGACATGTTCATGGACACATCCGCCAAATAGAGTTGGTAAAAGTCGCTGGCCGCGGTCACACTTTTTCAAGCGCTTGCGAGGTGAAAAGTTATGGTTTTTCGGGCGGGTGAATTTCTATTTGTTTGCTTCAAAAACTTTATTGTTGGCATTGTTTACTATACTGCTGGACAAAAAAAAACGGACACCTTAATATTTGACATCTGAATTGCAATTACTTATGAATTACGCTCTCAGTTAAGTATTGAACAATTGAACATTCATTATTGAACATTTTGCATAGTTTTCCATTTACTATTTATTTATTTATTTACTCGTATTTACTTATTTGGGACACCTAGTAGGCTCAAAATTAATTTCATGCAATTTTGTTTTAATTTATTGATTTTCAATTCCTGTTGATGTTATTTTGTTTAATGTCTAGAGAGGCATGAATTTTGGTTCATAGTAACCATAGTAACAGATATTATTGATATTGTCATTTCTGGTGTTTATCTTGCAAGTGTATTGTAAGTTTGCTAGCTTGAAAATGAGACGTGAAGAGGTAGTAAAAGCAGTAGCTCTTCGTGATGATGGTCGTATATTGCTAGGGTGCTAAATATAGCACAAAGTACTATCAATGAAGCTCTCAGACGGTATGATGCAACTTGTTCCTATGGTAGAAGACCGGGTTCTGGTCGGAAACGATGCACAACAGCACGGGAAGATCGTTTCATGTGTATCATAGTCTTAACGGAACCATCGTACGACTTCAAATATTGTGGCACGGCGTTTGAGAAATGTTCATAGAGCTGTGGTTTCTTCACGAACAGTTCGTAGAAGACTAAATGAAAGTGGTTTATCATCTCGGAGGCCGGCTACACGTCCCAGGTTGTTAGCACTTCACCGGAAGCGAAGACTGGAATTTGCTACACAACACTTACATTGGAATGTGGAGCAGTGAGAAAAGGTTTTATTCTCCGATGAGTCAAAATTCAACCTACGTTCATCAGACGGGTGTGAACAAGTGTACAGAAGACCTAGTGAGCGTTATGCACAATGTTGTTTCGTTGAAATAACACCCTTTGGAGGCGGTGGTGTAATGGTCTGGGGAGGTATTTTTTTACAAGGATGTACAGAGTTGGTTCTTGTAGAGAATGGGGCAACGACAGCTCGCAGATATATTACAGAATGTTTTGCAGATCATGTAGTACCATATGCACCATTCATAGGCCCAGATTTTGTTTTTATGCATGACAATGCGCGTCCTCACATTGCAAATATTGTCACGGAGTACCTGGACAAAGTTGGGATTACGCGATGAGAATGGCCACCACAAAGTCTGGACCTAAATCTGATAGAGCATGTCTGGGATCAACTGAAACGACATATCAGAAACCGCGCAATAGTTCCAGGAACAATTGAAGAGCTAAGACTTGCTATTCAAGAATAATGGGAGCAATTGGACCAATAAGTGATTGCCAACCTTATTCGAAGTATGCCACGGAGGTTACAAGTTGTAATTGATGGCAGGGGAGGTAACACCTGCTACTAGACAGCTTATATACCCCACCAGTAGCACTTAACAATATTAAAACAAAATATTGCTAAGATTTTTTTTTCTAATTTTTTTTGGTAGTTTTCTGTAACTTTCGTTTATGTTCTAATTTAACTTATTAACAATAAATTTTAATTTGCTTTCTGTTGAATATATTCAGGTTTTTTTATTTCCAATAATTTCTGCAACATTTAGTTAGCCTTCGAATCAGAATTTATGCGTTATCACAAAAAATGCAAGTGTCCGGTTTTTTTTGTCCAGCAGTATATTTACTACGGAAAGAACTACATGGTGTCAAAGTGGATTTGTGAATATTGCAATGTGTGAAAACCTTGAAAATTGTTTCAATCATCCGCGATCGTCTGTTGCATTAAATACGTTTGACAACAGACCAATTGAAGATCGAATTCAACTGTGCCAGGAAATTCATCATTCCCTTAGACGTTATGGAAACAGTATCAGGTAGAGTGCTAATTTCTTCATTATAACGTACCATGTAGAAGCAATGAATTCTTGGTTTTCTTAATTTCTCGGGATCTGCTTCCCCATCGAAATATGTCACCGCACGCCACTGGTTTCAAGCAATGACTCTGCATAAATGAACTCCTTGAGGAAATGGCGACAAGAGCGTGGTGCTGATGACATAACCTCCCCTACGTGCCTTCAAGGCAAGGTGCGATACACTAGGTCGACCCCCGTGGCGAAATGTTTAGCGCAGCACGCTGACACGCAAGGTGCCCCGGATTCAAATCTCGACCTGGTCGTGGGTCTTCTTTGTGATTGTCTCTTCATCAATTTCATCATATCATCCTCATCGTCGCGATTAGACAAAAGTGGCAGAAAAGCGACGTAAGATAACATTCTATCAGTCAAATCACTCAAGGCAATACACGTTAAGTTTATTTGATTTGGTGTTTTAAGTCCACTTTATGCACAGTAAGGCTAATCGGGACTGAACCTACAGTTTAAAGTGGGAGCGGAACCACTATGTACCTCCAGAGGGTATCGAACCCGGGACCACTTGATTACAAGGCGACGACGCTACCACTGCGCCATCGGGGAGGCCATACACGTTAAGTTTTTCTTTTATCCTTAGCATTCCTAATAAGTTCTTGATTAATATGTATAGTATCAATTTGAAAAAATTGAAATACTAGCAACTACCCTTGAAGCAGCGAGATGGTATAAAAATTAGGCTATATACGATCCCCACCCCACCCCCGCGGTCAAGAGCAAACATTTACAAGCAGAGGGCAGAGTGAGAATTCTCCTCATCTTCCTTCAAATGCCACCTTATATACAGAGTGTTTAGGACAGTACCCATCATAGAAACAGCATGAGAGTAAATATTACTACAATGTATTTCACAGTAACATATCCATACTTTCCCTACCAAGCGTTTTCTTAATGCAGAAATCTGGTAACAACCACAAACTAAATATGTAAACAATTGTGTGCTGTCCTGTTTTAAATTGAACACACTGCGGAACATAACGGTGAATTCTAAACCTTAAACGCAGCTCCAACACCTCATAAAGGAAGAGTCTCATTTTACAAGCAGAACGACACTTCAACTTTGGAAATTAGGTCAAACTTTGAAATTTCCTACAAAGTTTGTCCCGACCGTTGGCGAATATTTTACTCATATCCCAGTTCCTGCTAAGCTTGGTGATTCGGGCTGAATGTTTCTGGGACAATGTGATTTAAAATGCTAACTTCATCCATATTCATGTTGGGGTTCCGTCGTGCCTCTAAATCTGCTTTATTATACCGTAAAATTTCGATGTGCTTCGTGTGCGTACGAGGGCCTCCCCGGTTAATTTCCTTTGTACACGTCAACCTAAGGAATGGTAGCCATGTTGAAAAAAAAAAAAGAAGCCAACTGCTGTATGTCTTTCCGTTCGCAAGATAAGACAAGTCTAAAATTCAATTTGATGGACGACAAGAAAGTTTTAGCCTGTTTTACTTTGTTGCATTGTCAAGTTTACATTTTTTTTTACACTTCTTTATTTTTCGAGTTTGCTTTTCACTGGTGTTGAGGTTATTTGCATAGCGTGTTTTTACACAAGGTTTGCTCTAGAAGTTTACGATGACGTCAAATATGTTAGTATAATATTTAGCTTATTCAACGATGTCGCACGGAACATATTTATTTCATAGGATGGTCGGAAAGAATAGATTCGCTGGCCAATTAAGTCTCAGAAAGTTGCTAATAATCACGTTAGATGGCTTCTCTGTAGCTCTATCTTCACGATCACTGCAACAAACTAGATTAACAAAAGATCTAAAGCATACAGAAGAAGTTACTTGTGATATTTCAATTGGATTTTGTCAGTTTCCTATAATGTAAACTTAGTTTTATTTTACATAGAGCTGAACATTATTTTTTCGAATTCTTACTCTTACATACACTACTTGTGGCATTTTAAGTTAATCATTTCCGTCCGATTGTAATAACAGGACCATGAATGACAAATTAGATAAATTTTTAATTCAAAGTTTGTATTTTTTTCACAATTGTTCAGTGTACGCACATAGCATAATTGTGATTGTACTTTCAGTTGAAAGTAGATTCCGTCAAGGGTCCCGGGCTGGAATCCTGGCCTGGACATGAATGTTTGTGAGTGTCTACTCATCAATTTCATCATGTCATCACTCATCCCCATCGCAAATTAGCCAAAAGTGGCACAAGAAGCTAAGTAAAATAACGCAAATCAATCAATCGTAATCGATCCTGCGGAAATTTAACTCGAGACCTCTTGACAAAGTTTCTATTGAGTTCACTTAATGCACAGATGAACTATTGGAGACTGGCACGGTGCCTCCACCAGGAATCGAACATGGAACACCTGGTTTACAAAGCCACAGCGTTAATCGTTACACTATGCAGGGCAATTTTTTTAGCAAGATGCATCAATCATGTGTACACAATATGCTACTTCGTCTGAAATTCGAGTAATGCGAAACTTTCTCGCCTACAAAGTCTGAGTTTATATTTTAATATGGGAGTATATGGCGACGCTATATTGTTCTGAATGAATGTAATCGTGACTCTCACAGATAGTTTTTCAGCCACGCCATAAATCTTACTACTTTAGGACTCTAAAACTCGAATACGTTTTATGTTTAGAAGAATATGTTGAATTTATAACTTTTATATTATTCAGGTACCGGGTGTTTCATAAATACTTGAGGGGTTACAAATATTTCTTGCAAGTAACGTATTGAACTTAGGTTAATGAAACCAATCCAGAACGAACGAGGAACTCAGTTTCTTTCTTTTAACAGCAACAAATGTTAAATGTATGCACCACGGGTGACACGGCACGCATCAACACGATAGTCTAGATCTTGCCACACTCGCATCAACATGGGCCAGTCGATAGGTCTATCGCTGCGATGATACGCTCCCTTAGGGCTGCGATATCACGCGGCATCGGTGAGACGAATAGCGTCTTTGATGAAACCCCACAAAAAGAAGTCACACGGTGTAAGGTCCGGTGATCTTGGAGACCAAAACATTGCACAAAACACTGTGAGTGATGTGGGTGATTTGAGTGTCGCCTAGCGGCAGGGATATGAACTCCCAGCTTAACAAAACATGCACGCACAAACTGTTTGGGTTCCTCAATCATTCTGGACTGGTTTCATTAACGAGAGTTCAATACTTTACTTGCAATACATTTTTGTAACCCCTCAATTACACCATAGGATGATTTCAAATCAATAGGTGTTTCTGGAAGTATTTTGAATGCTGATCACGGAAATGACATCCATTTTTTCCCATCACGTCAGGATTTTTCACAATTTCACAATCAAAATTATCACATTTGCCATTGCAGCAATAAAATGATTTTAAACAAAGGAAATTTCGGATGTTTACAAACCAATAGGTGATTCTGGAAGTATATTTAATGCTGATGACGGATATAACATAAATTTCTTACCATCACGTCAGGATTTTTCCCTAGATCAGGATATTTCTCCACGTCATAAAATTCAATCAATACACTACATTATAACATTAAATTTTGGACATTTAGTGAAGGATATTTTCATTAGGGATTTCGAAAATAGAACTTACGTAATCGAATTTTACAATTTTCATATCAATGTGTTTTGTGAAGATAGAAGGTTGATTAAATGCTTACTGATTTGTGCATGTATAATTCAAAATTGGAGGATTTGCATTCTAAAAAACCAATATTTTATCATCATTTAAACATAGCCATCTATTGAGGAAATCATGGAACTACACATTTTATTGTGAAATAAAGGCACTTAATATTATTACAATTTTCTGAAAAAACTAGACGTGATAGGTGAAAATGGATTTCATTTTCGGAATCAGCATACTGAAATCATCCAAACCAACGCAGGCCTGTGTTATTTATGAAACGCCTGGTCGTACATATGATGTGTGTATGATTCTTGCTCTTTGTAATAAGCCATTCTGAACGTCTCTGCTACACGGCTAGTTGGGTGGGCAGAATGGGTTTGGGATTAAGACTATTTCACACTGGTGTTGAAGCTCACCCTCATTCCTCTGTTGGCGACGGATCTACAAGCACAGCGGCTTTCACTCCGCAATCAAAACACTAAAGGACTCCAGGATCCTTAGAATATTTGACCATTTGAAGACACCGACGCTGAGAAGTGAAAACAAATTAACAAGGATCATCAACATTTAATAGATCTCACCAAGGATAGGAACTTGTAGGTAAGTCTGTGCTTGGCAATCAACCTCAGTTTCCAAATGGCATTGAAGACGCTCATAAATTGACTTGAGAGAATGGTGAGAATGGTGGCAATAAAACCAAAGAGGCGCAGCAGCAGATGCTGTGCACTTGTCGTGATGGCGGAAAGCAGGGAAGTTGATGTGTGAATGACAAGCATGTCACGACGGAAGGAGTGTTCGTTTCCGAGCACGACCTTGTTCCCATGAACTTAGTGAAACATGTTGAATTTCTCGCGTCACTGTCGTGTAGTATGTGATAAATTGCATCATCCTCCGCAGAAGAGCCAGCAATTGTCTCGCTGAAGACAGATACAACGTTAATCGCTTGATTGTTGAAACTATGTAAGACATGCATAATAAAAATGACACACATTAATGCCTCAATAGTCGATCAATGCTGTTGCAGAGTGCAGTACAAACAATTAACCTCACTATATAGTCTCCAGAGCCTCGCTATCTTACAGCCCAGTTCTCCAAATGTGGAGGCCATTATGTATGTAATGTATTCTACAGGGTGGCCATAAAGTCGGAATCCAAGGCCGCTATTGTTTTCTGACATCTTTCCTGGACACTGGATTGGGAGAAAAGGTCCTGTGAAAAGAACATAATGGTCACCTGACCTCAACCCGTGGACATTACCATATGAGGAATTTTGAAGTCTAGGGTGTTTGCTTTGAAAATCCTCGATCGGGATTCTGGATCATATCCAGGAACGGATAACAATGCAACAGGTGTTGTGTATCCTCTCATTTTGAAGAGATTAAAGGAAACATGTTTAAAACGTTTGAGGAAGTGCGTTGACACTGGCAGCGAATATGTGAAGTACGTTTTGCATTAAGGAAATGTGCTGTCCTGTTCTCCAGTTCGTTTCAGATTCTATGAGCACCCTGTGTGAGATGATCACGTCTTGGCCGCTGAACTGTGTGCAATGTTTCAAGAAGATCAAAGACGAATCTATCATCTTTGTGAATTCCTGGAGGAAATTCTAAGTTTTGCAGCATGATACTCAGATTCGAATTAGCCTCAGTTCTTCTATGCCCTCGTCACCATGCGAAACATCTATGAATTTATACGAAAAACCAATCACTGGGACGTGAGGTGTACTGTGCCGAGAAGGAAATCGCATCTACGTATTCCATGGTATCCGAGACATTCCGAGGTTCGGAATGTCCCTGTTGGGACTCAAACTTACGTTAGAATTATTCTGCGGTGTCTTGGATTCATGCCTACTATTTGGTATCTATTTGTAGCAGGTCAAAGTTCGTTTCAAATCCATTTGGTTCTCAGACAGGATAACCGAGATTGGATCAATAATTTCAAGGAGGATCTGAACCACTGCGCAAGGTGCCTTCTCCAGGATTCGAAGCCGGGAAACTGGATTACAAGATGATAGATTTACCAATCGGGTCTCTTTTAGGGATGGTCACTGGATAACAGATATCCAGATTTCAAATTATCCGATATCCTTTTCTGATGCAACGGATAGTACAGATGTGATTAAGGATTTGTAGAAAATTCGTACAGGGAAATGCAAACATAACGAATAAAAGGATATATGGATAGCCCGTGAAATGGACAAAGATAAAACTGTCGATAATTCACACACATCGGATATTCGGATATTACCTTAGCTTTCGAGTTCTGCATGAAACCTTTACGCTCGTTCTACCCTTTCGATTTTGATTTTGTGTTTTAAGTTCACTTTGTGCACAGTAAGGCTAATCGGGACTGGACCTACAGTTTAAAGTGGGGTCCGAACCACTATGTGCCTCCACCGTTTATCGAACCTGGGACTCCTTGATTACAAGGCAACGACGCTACCACTGCGCCATCGGGGAGGCCCGGTCTACTCTTTTGAGTCCCACTCTCAAGCATTTACAATGGGATATCATTTTAATGTGACAATAATCGTAGACATATATGAATGTAAAATATCAATCCTGGCAGTTTCAGCCCACAATCATCTATTTCATTTTCATATATCTCTGTATTGGTAAGATAGAGATGGAGATGATTTCACTGCCCACTGCCACAGTCAAATGTAGGTTATACGTGTACTACTGGGTTTTGAACGTATACAGGTCGTTTTGCCTGCTCGAGCGAGGAATCTCTCAATTCCGTACGCTATCTAGCGTCGTCCGTTCGAACTATTCGGCGCTCGACGGAAATCCTCCACTTCAGCACTCTACTTAGCATCCTCCAAGGACAGACACCCACAAGTTCAGGCAATGGAAACACACAGAAAGGGAGTGATATCCATCACCTCTCCCACTATATAGTCTTGTCTCAGTATAATAACAACTTGGCATGATACTTAAACACTTATTCAATGGAATCAGAAGATTTGTTTTCTCAAATGGTATACTTCCACAGTATATCACCTACTTCTGTTCCTCTACTGAGAAAGGATGGGGGTAACTGAAAATAGAAGCTTGATGGAAAGAGCAAAGCGTGAAATCTTATCGTAGAAAAATTGTAATGAAGGTAACTCCCGACAAGGAAATAACAGTGAACAATATAAAGAGTAGACCAGAGAACTAAATATCGCATTACGTCTTTCCCGCTTCCCGCTTTCCTTTGTGTATTTTTCTTTATTAGAAAAGGCAATTGAGCAACTTTCTTACGGCCCCCTTGGGAGCAATTACAACAGGAACAAGATAGTGAAGAGGCGACGGCCAATTGTGAAAAAACCCAACCGCCATTTTATTGTCGGCCCGACGCAGTGGAGAGATATAAAGTGGCATAAATGTGGTGCCCTGTTTTTAAAAAATTCACCCCTTTCCTCCCTTCAAGAAGCCTAAGACGAAGTTTAGTACGGAGCGGAGGGAGCCAGAGTAAAGGGTTGGTTGAAATATTCAAAACACATCTATAGAAAAACGTGACCACTCAAGTCGGGGGAAGATGGTGGCGATACGCTCTGTAAGGACTCCACGCTGTTTTCCTTAACACAGATCCGTCTGCTGTTTGTTAGGCTCAGCTAAATGGGTTCTGGGTTTATCCTTAACAGGCTTGCTTCAAGTGGGGAAGCAACCGAGTCATATGGCCCGGAACCGGGTTCTAGGAAGGCGCCAAATTGCCCACAAAGAGACTTGCGAAACAGGCTGCCGCCAAATAACACCGAAAAAACCTTCACAGCGTGTATAAAACAAAAAGACCAACTAATTTGCTTGGTAACGATTTGCTAGTTCGGGCTTCATTTTGGGTGCTACGAGCCTTCGGAAAAAAAGGCATTTTTATCCTGTATGTATGCAGCCGTTCGGCACAGATTTGTGGACACACACACCCTACAATGTGTGTGTGAGGGAGAGGGGGCAGGAAAATTCAAAATTCGAGGAAGAATTAGGGAGAGATGGAAGGAAGTCAGGAAAAATATACCCTAATGGAAAATCTTAAATGTTGAAGGAGAATTAGAGAATGGAAGATTGAAATGAGAATGGAGAGAGAGGGAGACTTGGATGGGGGAATGAAAAACATAAGCAGGAAATTAAACAGGCTGAAGAAGAATTAGAGAGACAAAAATACCAAAGAAGAGAGACGAGGGGGCGAGAGAAATTTGGAAAAAAATAGGAGCAATATATTGGCACTGAAAAAAATCAGAGAGATGAGAGATTATTAGAAATGGTCAAAGAGAATAAATCATATAGGAAATATAGGAAGAAGAAAAAAAGGAACGACAGAAAGATGTAGCGAAAGAGCAGAAGAAAGGAAGAAAAGAAGGAAGGTGGATAAATAGAAAGAAAAAGAAACAGATAGAGAAAAGTAGGATGTTCTAGAGACACAGAGGAAGGAAGAGAATAAAAACAGAAATAAGAAGAAAGACAGGAAAGAAAAAAAGAAATAGTACAGAAGAGAAGAAAAAAGAGAACACGACATGGAAACGTAAAGGAGAAACATAGAAAGAAAAATCGAGGGAAATTTTGGAAGACAGGGAGATAAATATAGAAGGAAAGATACACAGAAAAGGAGGAAGGAAGAATGTGTGAAAGTAACCATGACAACGAAAGCAGATCCCACCTGAATATGTTTCATCCATCCTTGAAGACACCTAGATGAAACTCTTTACCAACGCGTTGCAAAGCCATGGCCTTATCGTCTCTGTTTGCAAACCTGTTACACGGAGTGCACTACAATTCCCTTCAGTAGTTTCGTCGCGAAGTTGTTTGCACAGCGCGTTACGACACTAGGGGTTCCGGGTTCGAATCCCGACCGCGGCCTGGCTGTTTGTGAGTGTCCCTTGATCAATTTCACCATAACATCACCCATTCTCATGGCAGAAATGCCGAATAAAATAAACCAAATCAATCAATCAAATGGCTCTCACTTGCCACATGTCCTCGTCCTATGAATCGAACATGGTACCTTGGCACCCAAGTCGTTACCCACTACCATAGGCGTCGCCAGAAATTTTCCTGGGGGGGGGTCGAATCGAAGATGTCGAGGACACCCCCTCCTCTCAAAAATATTGTGATACACACCAGTGGCATATGCAGAAGTTTGTTCTAGAGGGGTTCATTTGTAAAATTATTGCATTATCGCTATTTTAAATTATATTATTATTATTAATAATAATAATAATAGTAGTAGTAGTAGTAGTAGTAGTGGTGGTGGTGGTGGAGATGCCGACATTTGCGGCCTGTAATGCCCGCTTATTTTTATGGACATATGCAGACATTTATATAAATATTGCAAAACGAGCACTAACCTGTGCTTTAAGAGTACGGTTTTAATTTTAGTAGCTTAGTGGCTGTATGTGCCGATGATTTTGACACGCCCACCTCTTGTGAAACATGGCGTAGAGGTTTGTTTGGAGAACGTTCTAACGCTGCACCAATATCATCGAGTTTTGCTTCGGTTAGAATCCATCGTTTTTGCTTAGGTGTTTTAAAATTTAACGATCCAGTTTCTCGTAATTTAAAGACAAGGTGTCTAACCGTATCTCTGTGTGGAGTTGAAACGCCTGGGAATTTCTGTACAAATTGCCTACACACGTCTCGACATGAGTCTGTTTTTACGTACGTGTCATACATAAAAAAATCTTTGTTCCAACGTGAACCTTGCGGCTGGCATTCCAATCGTCTCACTGACAACACACACACACACTGCAATAACACAAACACGTAACTGCAAGTAACCAAGAATAACACTCTTGCGCACAGTACGAAATTAACACGCTCTTGGTTTACATTGCTCGCCACTATATTCACAACTCTGTCTTCTCTAGTCGCGAAGGAACAAAAAAACTCGAGCTCGGATATTTCGGATTGCAAGGAAGCTCACGAAAACCATTCACTTTTAACTGTTTCGTCTGCAGCGTAATCTTGATACAGTGTTGCACATTCGAAACCTCCAAACGATTCCCATGGCCACAAAACTCTTTCAAGGATATAAACTTAAGCAGGACGTTACTGGTCAAAACTATGATTAAAATGCTTTATTATCTGTGGCTCTTAACATCGTTTCTATAGCGTATTTATTTGTGTATATAAGAGCAGAACTTGGATGAATTACAGAAGAACTTTTGCGTGTTATAACACAGGTTAGTGCTCGTTTTGCAATATTTATATAAATGTCTGCATATGTCCATAAAAATAAGCGGGCATTACAGGCCGCAAATGTCGGCATCTCCGTCAGCGCTGTCCTCCACGCTTCTCCCGATCTCTCGGCTGAAGATCGAAATGAACGCACGGTACTTATTACAACCAAGATTACGTAATAGTTACTTCTAATATTAGTACCAGTAGGAGCAGCAGCAGCATAAGAAGCTTCAAAACTTGTGAAAGTTACAAATTAACAGAGTTTCAGTGTTGCAAATTATGAAAATTTCGTACCAAATTCGATATCTCAAGACCATTTTTAAACAACGACGCAAATTGAGGTGAATAAAGTGCTTCGTTTATAAATTGACATTAATTGCAAAAAAAGTAGATGGATAGTTCCAGGCGGGGTCGACCGAGCGGTTCGAGCCCCCCCCCCCCGTTGCCGACGCCCATGCCCAATACGTTAAGAGTAACTTAATGTTTATGTACGATACCAAACACCAAGATTGACACGTTGAAGAAGGAGTGAATCCGACTGCGTTTATTTCACCTAAAGAACCCTTGACAGTTGACACATTACCAGTTCCCTCTCCCCCACCAAAAACTTACCCCAAATCCTTCCCCAAACATCTTTCAGGGTGCAAAATCCCCACGCAAAAACCTAAATATGGCAACAGTTATTGATGTCACAGCCAGCGCCTGCAATGTTCACCTGTCTGCTTAAATATTCCACCCTTCCCGCCATTACGAATGCATCCACATGCAAACTTTATTCAATACCCCAGCCAGCCGCGCTATATAAGCTTGGGAGACATGTATAATTCATGGTCCAAGCCAGGAACCGAAGTCTAAAGCAGGTCCTCCAAGGCACGGCGAGCATAGGTATTGACTAGGTGTTAAACTCTACCCAACGCGTGCGAATCGGTGAAAAAGTCTTGGAATAAAATGAAGAAACGCGCATTTGGAAACTTGGAAGAAGGGGGGAGACTTGAATAAAACACTCAACAAAACCTGTGAGGGATTTATTTCCTTCTTCGTCTTTGGTTTTCGCTGAGAGGAGCTGCTTCGGGAGAAGAGCCGATTGAATCCGAGCGGCGACGATCGTATCCGAATTGCATTGCCTAAAGGTGCATAAACATGTTTCGTGGAATATCGAAAAACGTCGCTTTTCTCCTTAATTTCTGTGCCGCTTCTCTTTTGATGCTTTATTATGTGTCTTTTCAAACTTCCTGTTTTCTCTTCGGTCGTGACAGAAGAAAAGGTGAAATTCATTTCTTGTTCTTCGTTTTGATGAAATTTGGAGAAAAGTTGTTTGGCTTCTTTCAAAAAAAAATTATATTCATGTACCAACAGATGGTGCTGCTAACTGAATTCATACCAGATGAACTAATAGTTTTATTACATGAGGGTATATATGTAATATAATTATGTAGCATAAATTTTAATAATGTTTTCGTTTACTTAGTAAATATATTTCAAAGTTATCAGAAAAATGTGGACATGAAAGCGAAGGAAAATTCAATTTCCAAATTAAGTTTTTGTCTGAATATTCATCTAGGCTCTAGTGTTTCCTCAAAGGTATAATGGTAACGCTGTCTCTTTCTCCTGTCTTGTTATCAAGAATATTAGGTTTTATCCCCGATGATGGCACACAGTGGTTCGGATTCCACTTTAAACTGTCCAGTCCCGATTAGCATATATCCTCAAAAAGCGGAATTAACTTTGAAACACTGAGAGTAGGCTTTCCCAAATCCCCGACTTCTGTCTGCCCTTAAAAAATATGCCAACTAGTCTACCCCATGAGAGGCAGCTAGCGACAGCTTTAGCAACTTGGGGAATATGTTGTCAACAGAGACACTTATGACGTCATGTAATTATTGTATGTTTAGCAAGCCACGCGAACTGAACAAAACCTAACCAACTAACATGTTTATTTCTGCTATTAGTTGTATACGTAGATACAGTGTGCGAAGTGATAGGTGGTTGCTGGAGATCCCTCCAACAAAAAAAATTAACTCGGCAGAATTTTTATTAATCCTTGCCAGTGATGTTTTTAACTCCGCCAAAGAAAATGGAACAGAAAGCATGTAGTATACTATTTCTTAACTATGGAAACTAGGTCTCACCGATAGCGTAGTGGTAACGTCGCCGTCTTATAATCAAGGGGTCTCGGGTTCGATATCCGGTGGAGGCACAAGTGATTCGTTTTCCACTTTAAACTGTAGGTCCAGTCCCGATTAGCCTTCCTGTGCATGAAGTGGGCTCAACTCAACTAACTGTGGAAGAAACACCACTAAAATATCATCCGGGGAAACAATTAATTAAACCCTAAAACAATTGCATTCTACTTCGCGTCTGAAGTTTGTTGTAAAGAAAAACGTAGATCTCTTGTATGTACAGTTTATTCACTACTCCGTATATACATGTTTCCGTTACTAATCCATCTACAACTGCTCCCGGTCGCGCATTTACAAACCCTATAGTGCTGCAGAACCTCCAGGGATATGTAAACTTTTCCGGTGCGCACAGCCAATAAGACAGCGTTATGTACCTTTGGTTCTGCAGCATTCTAGTGTTTGTAAATACGCCTCCCGGTTGCCTTTTGCCCCAGAACAGAGAAACCTAACTTAACCTAACCAGGTCTTCCAGGACTTCACCCTACGAGCGCACTATTTAGCATGGTGCTAACCTACTCCTGCAGTTTATAACGCAGGTCCCCATACATACGGCGCTCACTCTCTATGCATCCATCTGGCGCAGTAAAAAAAAACTGTCTCAATTTATCGGGCCTTGTATCGGAGTTTCTGAAAGAGTCGGCAACTGTCTGAGTATCTGAGAGTCCGAGAGAGTCTGTAAGGAGTCAGAACCCGGTATATACAAGTACAACCTCCGACAAACTCGCCCGTCCCCAACCAAACCACCGGGACAAGGCCCTATTGTAACGAAGGCCGTTGAGGGAAAACAGCTTTTGGCTTCCCCGGCTACCGGGCAAAAAAAAACTTAGGCCAGAGCATTTACATTCAAACTTTTACACGTATATTTCCATTTTCCAGCTGTATGCGTTATAACCACACAGCAAGTTGTAATAAGTATTATTTGTTTATTGTCGTCGGGTGCAGAGGTTTTACGAAAAGCTTCCAGACTGTCGCCGTTGCTCTGTCCGTTGTCAAATATACTAGGCCAGCCTCATGCCATGGCAAGAAGAGCTGATTTCGTCAGTTTTCTTAATTGGAGGTAGGTCACATTTATAGCAACACGCTGTCATCGAGTTGAATGGGCGATACTTTTTTTGGGTCAAGTTTTCTGCGTTACTAGTTCGATAGCTCTTTTTGTGTATGGGTTTGGTCAGAAGCGGTGATTAGGGGGGTGAGAGGGGCAGTTGCCCCCAACTTCTTGCCACTTGCTCCCTATTTCTGGGTTTGGGTTTTCTTGAAATACTCTTTCTAATTACGTACAAATGTTATCAAAGGATGTAATGTCCGGTTGGAACTTAAAGGCAATAGTGGACTTAACTGGTAACATAAACAAATTCGAATTTTTAAAAAAACCTACCCCTTGGAACGAAATCACAAATGCGGCACTGAACTGAGTGGACATCTCCTTAAACCTAATAGTTTAATTCGCACACTGTGTAGGTGGATTAGGCTTAGGCAGGTCAGGTTTAGTGATGTTAGCATATATCTCCAAGTTCTGTTGCTAGCTCGTTTCCCCGTTCGCCAGTAGTGTCACTATTACCATTCTAGAGGTATACATTTGTCGGTGGAATCTGAAGGGGACATCTACTTTCTAAATAAGTGTACGTACGTGTATGTATGTATTGTGAAAGTGTCGGCCCCCCTATCCCTCGTTTCTATCCGGCCCTCTGGATTACTTCCTACTTTCATCCCTCAATCTCTCCTTTCACCTCACCCTGGGTGCCAAGCGAGCAGATTAAATTTGCGCCGGAATTACAAAAAGGGGGGGTTTCACATAACAATTTATATTTTTATGTCCCTGGTTCGTTTACACATGTACAGCAAGTGAATATACAAGTTGTTAAATGGACAGTACGTTGTTCTTGAAATCATAACATTTTCGTAGGATATATTGGTTTATTATACGTAGTTATATATATACATATTTTACAGAGCGTTTCCATGAGTGTCTTGCATAGACCAAATTACCAAATCTCTAAATCAATATATATGCGCACCTATGGCATAACCATCGGCACTTCCCTTACCACCGAGTTAGCAAAACTATCTCGGTGGGCCTATCCTCAGCTTAAATGATATTCCGTTACAAATGCGTTTCCTTACGCCTTCTCTCTTTCTTTTGGGCATCAATTAATCAAATACGGAAATATCCACATAATCAAAGCTTTTTCTAAAAGGGGACTTGGGACAGCAACAGGGGCTGGCATAACCAGATGCTACATTGTTATATCCAGTCTAGCCACCATAAGTGGACTAAACTTGAGGAGACGTTCCTCTTTCGTCGATCAATGGGGAAACACTGTTTTTTTAGCTACCAGTTACCAGTTAGTTACCAGTTACCAGTTACGAGTCTTGGCTTGCTTTGCGCAATATGATGTGGAGTACCAGCGTCTGTGGACACCTTGCCTCCTCTTTGAATTGTTTTTGAAATGGCGTGCGATGTTTTCGGTGTTGAATTCCACTCCTGCAGCTGTCGCTTGGGGTGGGAAAGTGAGGGTGGCAGTGGCGGTTAGGCTGTGGTCACTTTTCACTTGTCGTGGCTGGTCGGCTCAGGGTCTTGGTAGACGATGAGTGTGTCTGTGTGGGTTGGCGGTACCAATGGCTCGTGCCGTTGGATTTGGGTTTTCCTGGAGTTTGGCCCAGAACGTGGCGGTTGTCCGCTGGATCACGTCATCTAAGGGTGGAATGTCGAGGTCTTCGTGGAGTTGGACGTTTGTTGTATACCGTCCGTGTCCGCTGATGATACGTAGGACCCTGTTCTGTATGACTTGGAGTCTGCGGAGGGTCGTCTTGGGTAGGTGTTGCCAGGCAGGGCAGGCGTAGAGCAGAGATGGTCGGATGATTGCCTTGTACAGTTGAAGTCTGGTTTCCAGCCGCAGTCCTGGCGATCGTAGCATCGGGTAAAGTGCTCCCACGCGTTTGTTTCCTTGGTTGACGATTTTGGCTATGTGGTCTCTGAGATAGAGCCCTCTGTCTAGTAGCATGCCGAGATATGTTGTGGTTTGTTTGTGGGGAACAGGTTGTCCTTGTAGTCTGAGATGGTATTCGCGCGGACGGCGTCTACGAGAGAACACGATGGCGGTGCTCTTGTCGGGATTCACTCGCACTCTCCATTGTTTTGCCCAGTGATCGTATTGTTGCATTTGTTCTTGCATTCTGATGTAGGAAACACGAATATCCTTGGCTGCCGCAAAGTATGCGGTGTCGTCTGCGAAAGTGGCTGGGAGGCAACCAAAGGCTGTTGGTACATCCGCTGTAAACAGGGCGTACAGCAGCGGGGAGAGGGAGGATCCTTGGGGTACTCCAGCCGTGGTTGTTCGAATGGTGGAGATGGCTCCTTGAAACACTGCGAAGAAGGTGCGTTGATGTAGGTAACTGTCCAGCAAGCGTACGTAACAGTCAGGTATTCCAAGTCTGTGTAGCTTGTATATGAGTCCTTCGAGCCAAACCTTGTCGAAGGCCTTCTGTATGTCGAGGAATATGGCTAGTATGTGGTGTTTCCAGTTGAAGCGTACCGAGAGATGGTCGACCACCCTCACCAGCTGGGTGGTCGTGCTGTGGTGTTGCCTGAAACCAAATTGGTGGTCTGGGAGTAGATCAAAGTGTTGTACGTGGTCTTGTAATCGGTACAGGAGGAGGCGCTCGAAGACCTTGCTGACGTGAGACAGTAAGCTTATTGGCCGATAGTTCTGTGGGTGTAGCGGGCTTTTCCCCTTCTTCAGGATTGAACATACTCTGGCGGTTTTCCAACCTCTCGGGTAGTAGCCAGTGAGAAGAATGGCGTTATATATTTGGGTTAGGACAATCAGGAGTTTCCTTGGGGCTTGCTTCAAGGCTTCTGTCGGTATTTTGTCCGGGCCTGGCGCTTTATTGTTTGGCAGCCGTCGTATGACTGTGTGAATCGCTCGGGGAGTAATTAGGTGTGGTATGTCTGCATGCGGCTGCTCTCTGAATGTGTCCAGGAAGTTGTCCACCGTTGCTATTTGTTCCTCGTCGCATGGTTCTGTATTGGGAGAAAACTGTTCTTCAAGGTTGTTAGCGATAGCGTCAACTTGTTTTTGTGGTTGAAATAGAAGATTGCCCTGTGGGTCGTGGAGAACTGGCGTCGTTGAGCTGGCGGTGTGTCCGCGGAAATTTCTTGCGAGCTTCCAGAATTCGTTATTTGGCTTGTCCGAGCTCTTCAGTTTTTCGTCCCAAAGGTGTTCCCTTGATCTTTGAAGGTGTCCTCTCACTCGACGTTTCAAGTTCTGGAGGAGCTGCCTGTATTGTGGATGTCGTGTCTGTTGATATTTGCGTCTGATCCATCGCTTTAGGTGCAACAGGATGTGTAGCTTGAGGTCCGTTGTGTTTGGTTGCTCTTGACGGTTTTGTTTGGTGGTACTATTTCGAATTGCTGAAGTGATCTTGGCACCAATTTCCTCAACGGCCGTGTCGATATCTTCCGGGGTTGCAACGTGGAGAGGCAGCTGGATTGCTTCGTGAAGAGTTGTTTTGTACTGCTGCCAATTTGTCAGCGGTCGTGTTGGTGCGGTCGTGAGATGCGTCAGTAGTCTATGGGCGACAACACATATAACCGGCTCATGGTCCGAGTCGAGATCGGCGACGACATACGGCGCTACGGTGAAGTTGATTCCTTTGTGTAGTGTGATGTCTAAGACATCCGGCCTAGCTCCATTTTTGGGGTAGTGTGTCGGATCCTTTGGTGCTGTTACCGCAAGGTTTATAAATGGTATGTGGTTGAACAGCTGTACTCCGTTTCGATTGGTGACCCTAGAATTCCACTCTGGATGTTTGGAGTTCAAATCTCCAGCTATCAGTACTCTGGTGCCTAATGACTGTAGTGTTTGAAGGTCTTGAAGCTCTACCCTCGTTTCCGGTCTTTTGTATGCTGCAACAAGGACCAGCGGTTCAGTTGGTGTGATGATTTTGATGGCCAAGGCTTCAATGGTCTGCAGTTGTGGGATGGTGATTGTCTCTGTGGGAATATCTCTCTTCATTGCTATCATTAGGCCGCCTTTTGGGGTAGGTCTGTCTTGCCTGTGTATGATGTAGTTTCGTAGGGTGAATCTGTTCTTGGGTTTCAGGTGGGTCTCGTTTATTAGAGCGACGTCTATCTTTTGCTGGTGTAGATAGTGTAATAGTTGCAGTCTTTGGTTGAAAACTCCATCCGCATTCCAGTAGAGGAGAGTCATGTGCCGGTGTACTTGAGCTCTCTTAGAAGCACCCATCGTTGAACATGGCGATGACTGTTTCAATGCACACCGTGATTTTGGTCGGAGTGTCGTCTGCTGATCGGAGTTTTTCGAATCCATTTTTGATGTGCTGGAGAATTTTTTGGATATCCAGGCCATTGATGAGAGTTAATATTTTCTTTATGTCATCGCCGAGGGTTCCTTTTGTAGACGTCGTTGCCGGTGTGGAAGCTACAGTATTTTGTTCAGCTTGTGTGGTGCTCTCCGCTGACGTGGTTGGCTGAGGTACATCGGGTTGGGTTTCTTTTGTTTTGTTTTTCATGACTGGCCATGCCGGAACTGGCGGCAATTTCTTTACTGGTTGGTTGTGATCAGGGGCTGCTGGTTCTGTCGTGGGTTTTGGAGGTTTGTAGTTCGCCTTTGTTTGTTTGTATTGTTGGAAGGCTTTGCATCCTCTAAAGTTGGCTGGATGTGGCTGGCTGCAGTTTGCACATTTGGCCGGTGTAGATCGATCTGTTTTTGGACATTCCCTCGTATGGTGATTGTCTGCGCATTTGACACATCTTGGTGTCGCATTGCAAGTATGCTGACCATGGCCTATTCTCTGGCAGTTGTAGCACTGCAGGGCATCCCTTGCTTGGTACGTTTCTATCTTGACAGGCATATGCAGAAGGCGTGTGACGTCGTACATCTCCTTGGTTATTGGAGACCGTTGGAATGCGGCGAGGAACAGTGGCATTTTTACCCGTTCGTTGCTTGAGTTGTCTTTCTTTGACATCTGGGTTACTTGGATTACCGGGAAATTCTCGTCTCTGAGTGCTTCCTCTACGTGCTTTGGGTCCGTGTCGTATGGTAGGCGTCGGATGACCACTTTCATCGGCCGATCTGCCTTTGGGACTCCGGTGGAAAAGGACCTTCCCGTTTGTCGCAGAAAAGCTATCATCTTGTCGTAGTCGCTGTAGTTGCGGCAGGATATTTTAATGTACTCCGCTGTGGGATGTACTTGCGGGTTGTCGAGATTTGGCGTGAGTGTAGATATGAAGGTGTACTTCGATATTATATCATATATGAAAACAGGAGGTGGTTTGCCTGTCCTCCTTGTGTCAGGCCTTGTTTGTATTTCGTCTTGTGTTAGAGGAGCGAATCTGTTTGGGTGGAAGAAATCCTGCTCAACTGTTCCTTGTATATCCGGCTTCACTGTTTTTCTTGGTGTCAGGAATTCTCCCTCCTCTGGGTCGTCCTCTTCTGTGGTGCTGGATTCGCTATCGCTTTCTGCTTCACATGGTTTTCCGTGTTTTTGGTTTGCCAGTGTGCGTGTATTGGTCTTCGTCGTGCTGGGAGTTGGTAGATTGTCTCTGTCTGTGTCTGCACATGCCACTTTGTTCTTGCTGTTCGCTTTATTGTTGACCTTTTCCTGGCATTCTTGTAATAGTGCATCTAACCCACTGGCCTTTTTATAGCCGGGGTAAACGTCCGTGGACGTGGACCCCGTAGCGTTGGAAAATTCCACTGCCAACGGTCCTTTGTAAGACAGCTAGCTCCCCCAACCGGGGAGGTAAAAAACAGGGGATTCTAACATCCAGCAAAGCACAATCCAATAATATACACTTACATGCAATAATAACATAAAAGTACACTCATGGACATATTACTTAACCCTACACCTTGTAGCTGGCCAGCAATTAATTATTACAATATACCAAAACCAGTAATGGTCAATCCGACCGTTACAGTATATGTATTATATATATATATATATATATCTGTGTGTGTGTGTGTGTGTGTGTGTGTGTGTGTGTTTTAAAACAATATATACATTAATCACTACTTATTTATATTTCTTTAGTCTTGGCCAATTCGCTAGGCTTGAGCCGGCCTCGCGGGCGTAGTGGTTAGCACTATGCGCTACGACGCCAGGAGTTTCAGTTTCGAATCACGACCTGGGCATGGGTGGTTTTGGGAGTGTCCCCCTCATCAATTTCATCACTACATTTCAGTAGTTTCGTCAATCATTATATCGTCGGCCCCCGTGGCGAAGTTGTTTGCACAGCGCGCTGCGACGCTAGGGGTTCCGGGTTCGAAACCCGGCCTCGGCCTGGGTGTTTGTGAGTGTCCCTTCATCAATTTCACCATATCATCACCCATTCTCATCTTGGCGATTAGCCAAAATTTGGCAGAAAAGCGAAGTAAAATAAACCAAATCAATAAACAATAAAGCTTGAATAATGAGAATTAAATTATTAGAAACTTTGTGTTTGGTTATTAAACATCTCTTGTCTGTTATTTTAGATTAACTACGACGATGAGAGATGAACGATAATGGAATGGGTGAAGTAAAAAAAAACACAATGACGTCATTGTCATTGACCTGGCAGGAAGACGAACCAGACTCGAGCACGCACGACGCCCAATCACCAAGGAGATTTCTTATGTATTTAACTAAATTCTCCATCATAAAAATCCGGCCATTCTCCCTTTTTATTCCAACCGTTATAACAATCAAATATGCATTCCTGTACCGATCATTAGCCTCTGACTCAACGGAAAAAGAAAACTCATCCTTCATGCCGCATTAGTCGCAAATCATGACAACCGGAAGAAGCTCAGAATTCTTTTCCTTCTATTGGCATTCTGACTAAGCCTTCGTTCCAGAAATACACGTACGATTGTTGAGAGAAAGTGAATATTTTCGCAAAACATTGTTGACACAAGAAGACTTGCGGGACCACTTCGAGACTTGTCCATTCACACTCGAGTAATGACAATAATCACTCGCCTCTTCCAACGCACACAAGCTGAGGGGAAAGCAAAGAAGAAAAGGCATAAAAAAAAAACAGCCAAGAAAGAGGGCGGAAGGTACAGAGGATCATGTTTACTCAACTCTTGCCCTCAAGAAACGGCTGGAAAAGTATCATGTGATTGGAGGAACAGATTTCCAATTTGACGGAGAGCGGAGACCAACGCGACACACGCACCGTGAAGAAAAGTTTACTTTGGCGGGCACTTTCCAGGGTTGCCAGCAACCGAAAAATTATCTCTGGAATGAGGGTTTATATTGCACGAAGCTGGTCATGAAAACCGAACGGTCACGTGCCTTGATTTTCAATCGCAATTGCCTTTGCATCGCACAGAATCGATTACCCTATGTGCAGAAAGATGGGTTTCAGCCAATGTCAAAACAAAAGAAAATTATAGTTTAGTTGTAACTCCACTTCATGTTCAGGTCGGATGGTGGAGACTGGGCCTAAAGAATAAAGTATGATGTGGACTATTGAGTAATGTGCCTTTAGTACGAGTCGAACCTGATACCCTTTGATTACAGAACGATAGCTTTAGTCAGTACGTTATAGGTGAGGCCCAGAAAACGTGGACAGTATTGCATTTAATCCTGCTCAGAAGATAATGTTAGATATCAATATCTCAGATATTAGCTACTAGACAACGGAAAGATAAAATTTGATTAACTTAAAATATTGTCAAATACTTGTTAAATTCTGTCACTACGTCTCTCTGCTGGACAGATTAGCCAAACCCGAGGGCCAAGCAATCATGACACAACTTTTCAATTTTCGATATTACATAAAAAGAATACATCTCTCTCTCTCTCTCTCTCTCTCTCTCTATCTCTCTCTCCTCTGAGAAAACCGAGAGGCTATCTCTCTCTCTCTCTCTCTCTCTCTCTCTCTTTCCATTTTCTCTCTCTTTCCTTTTTCTCTCTCTTTCCTTTTTCTCTCTCTCTTTCCATTTTCTCCTCTCTTTCTCTCTCTCTCTAAAAAAGGGAAGAAAGAAGGTCTCTCTCCCTCCTCTCTTGTTCTTTCTTCTTCTTCTTCTTCTTAGAGAGAAAAGAGAGCTCTCTCTCTCTTTTCTTTCTCTCTGTCCTCCTCTCCCTCTCTCCTCTCCCTCTCCTCTCTCTCTTCTCTTTCTCTCTTTCCTCCTCTTTTCTCCCTCTCCCTCTTCCCTTTCTCTCCTCCTCTCTCCCCAGAGAGCTATCTCTCTCTCTCTTGTCTCTTTCTCCTCTCTCCCTCTCTCTCTCTCAAAGAAGAAAAGAAGGAAGGAAATAAGAGAGAGAGAGAGAGAAGAGAGAGAGAGAGAGAGAGACTTCGGATCTCTCTCTCTGTCTTTCTCTCTCTTTCTCTATCTCTGTCTCTCTCTCTCTCTCTCTCTATCAGCATTTCTTGGTAGCTAACTCTGTAATAAAAAATAAAGGTCCCGGGTTCTACTCACATTGGAAGCACATTGCACAGTGGTTCGGATTCCACTTTAAACCGTAGATCCGTCCCGATTAGCCTATCTGAGCATAAAGTGAGCTTAAAACTTTACATCTGCTTTGTATGTGTTTGCCGGCTCTCTGCTCGGTGTACGATCGACTCATGTTCTCACCACTGAGGTTCCTGGTTCTATGTCTGGTCTTGGCTTGGGTTGGTGCCTCTTCATGAATTCCATCCAATCATTCGTTGCCGTCTCAGCGATTATCCAAGAGGCGGAATATCAACGCTAAATAAGCGCAACAGCCCGTGAGGGCCAAGCCCTATCTATTAACTGTCGGCATCACTCCTACAAGCCTCAGCAGAGGTGAGAGATCGTGGATAGCACGACGAACCCTCAATTGTTGTTGTGGCCACCGGTCCCATATCCAGACTTCCCAAGGACACTCGAACCAGCGCTCGTTCTGTAGCCCAAAGCATGACACCTTAGACCGCACTGACACGGTGCGGGACAAATATAATCAATACGTACGTGTACAATACATAGCCGCATTTACAATCATGATTTTCCCATTAAACTTCAGTAAATTTGTACATTCGACATGCTCCTGGCAACATTACATCCTTCCAGCATCCACACGTGAGTGAGGTCCGTTCCACATATCCCACGGGCATTCGTGAGTACTCGGTTCTCTCGGTGTGTGATGAGCAGTTTCCGTCCACTCGAAATCGTACGTTGGACCTTCGGGGAGAGCCTTTTGTCCAATCAAGGTAGCTGCCCGGCAGGAGCGATTATAACAATTTGTATTTCCATTTTTTGAAAACTATTTTACTTCTGTTCTGCTGGACTTAACCGCAACAAGGACTGCTCAAAATTAAGTCCTCGGGCAATGCCGCTTCAATCCGTCGTTACCATGTCTCCAGAAAAGCGGTCGCCGTCCTTATACCCTGCCGCCAAAAAAAAAAACCTTTACAGAAATTTCGCAATTAAAAAAAGTCCTCCTTCTTGTAAATGGCGGGTCAAGATGGCTTAGGTTTACATTAGTCACACGGAGCATAATCCTTTGATCTCAGTCTTTATTTCGCTTATTGTATTGTAATGTTAACCACAACTTGGAAGATAAACACTATATAGTGTATAAGAACACTAGATCGCCAGGCAGAATATAGTTGCGAAATCTCTAGTCGTTGAATTGAGCTCCGGTTATAAGTAATGTGACTACTTGTTCATCTTGTCTGTCCCTCTGTCTTTCTCTAACTCTCTTCACACACATAATCTCTCTCCCGTTGTTTGAATATTTCATTATGTGTCTTCCTTTCGACATCTCTGTCTTCTTTCACTTTCTTTCTGCCTCTTTCCCCTCTCTATTCTTGCTCTTTTCTCCTTGCATATTTCCCTCTTTTTCATCTTTTTCCAATCCCTATCACTCTATCTCTCTCACAGTATTTCCCCCTCCTCTCTTATGTCTCTCTTTACCGTGTCTATTTCCTTATATTTTCTTTTTCCAACCCCTATCACTCTCTCCCTTTCTCTCTCTCAGTCTGTTTCCCCCTCCCTCATCTTGCTTTCTCTTTTGTCCTATATATTTCTATCTTTCTCTTCGTTGTCCAACCCCTATCACTCACTCACCTCTCTCTTTCTCTCTCTCTCTCTCTCTCTCTCTCTCTCTCTCTCTCTCTGTACTTTTTCTACCGTTTCATACGAGCATAAAACAGACTTAAAACAAATTTTGATTTGAACTTAGGTTTCTTTGTTTGGTCCAATAGAGCATTCCAACAACTCTGTTCCATGATTCCATAAATAATTCAAGAAAATTGCTATAGACTCCACGTGCACAATTACTAACACAATATCATGAAAGCAAAGTTAAAGCAAATGAAGACGACCACACATGATGATGATAATGCAGCGAATGGAAATTACTTGAAGGAACAGGAAAAATGCATACCTCTGCTCTCTCTCATCGGATGTATTCTGCTACTGTCTTCACTCCCTGAGACATATTGAGAAAATTGTCCACACAAGATTGCCTGATGATTTCGTACCTGAAATATAATGAGACAGAAATTAAAAGGTCATTAGAAGTGCACGAGCTACAATAAAGGTATTACCATATTACTGCCTTTCCCTCCTACCCACATACCCCTAAGAGCTCAAAATGTTCATGATACTCTTTTAATTTCCATTGTCCCGCCTCTCTAAAAATCGTCACAAATACTTAACTTAGTGCTACATTTATGCTCTTTCCCAACGTCTCTCCTTAGCTTTATCTTCCTTAGCTCCCATCCATGTAGTACACTTTGGAATGCATTTTGCATACTAACGAGGCTCTGGCACCTGGAATCTGTGGGGCTTTATTGTATCCTATCTAAGAGGGCTCTCCCCGATGGCGCAGGTAGCATCGTTGCCTTCTAATCAAGGGGTCCCGGGTTCGATACCCAGTGGAGGTACGTAGTGGTTCAGATCGCACTTTAAACTTTAGGTCTAGTCCCGATTAGCCTTACTGTGCATAAAGTAGACTTAAAGCACCAAACCAATCAAATCAAAATCCTATCCATGTGCGTAATTTTCCCTTCATCAATTTCATTCATCTTATAGCCTTTTAACCATCTTCGCGATCAGCCAAAAAGTGGAAGAAAAGGGAAGTAATATAAAAGAAATCAATCATTCTCTTTCTTTAAATCAATCTCTCTCTCTCTCTCTCTTTCTCTTTTCTCTCTCTCTCTTTCTCTTCATCTTTCTCTCTGTCTGTCTGTCTGAAAATGTACCTTTCTTATCATTTGTATCTTTTCCAATATCTCTCTCTGCGGAATCCGGAGTATGTTAAATAGATCATAAACCCACATGGACACGACACAAATAACTAACTGCAAAGAGAATTATACAGGTGGTGGGTCACCAGAGAGTCGTTAGTCTGCAAGAATGTAGTACAGGGTGTACTACTACGTGACTTTAGCGTGCCTTCCCAGGTTACTCCCTTGCAACCCGCCATTTTGATTCTCTAGGATTGATCCACAATTTGAATATAACATTATGGCCTGACAACCCTAATATCTGCATAACAGAACTAACCAGCATTCTGATAAAATACTGTTTGGATATCATGCCAACCTCACGTCGAAGACGAACATCAAAGTTGGCAACACTTATCACAGGATTCGTGTTACGAAATGATTCCTTCCCCTCTTTCCTGATCTATTGATATGTGCTTGTGTGGGAGGTCTAGGCGAACGTCTTCCATTGTGATGTGCAAGTTTCAACACAAGTTGGCGTGACTTTAGATGACTTCCGGTTCGACCCTTACGGAGGGAATTGAATCGCGGTCTTGAATTACGAGTCCCGCTGGATGCCGTTACCTCAGCACGCATAGTTCCTTGACGACCCCGATGTAAACATCTCCCTCTATTGTTGTCGATTTGTTGCTAACGTGAAGCGAACCGTACGCAAGGGCCATGAAAAAGGAAGCAGTCCATATATATCTGACTTGATTTGTCTAGTTAGAAAGAACTTTCCTTTTTCACCGAATTCCCTTCCTTTCTATATAATGAAGACAAAGATGGCTGCTTGAATTGATTTTCTATCAATAGTGTGTTTTCATGTCTTCTCTTTTCTTCCGGATCTTGTAGATAATTCAATTTCGAGGTACAAAGGAACCTGGTGGGTTTCGTAAGCATTCTTGGATTTATCACACAAAGATCCAAACACGTCTACCTGTGTCTGGTATTTCTATTCATGGCTATGGAGAGTCAATGAATCCTATGGTTAGTTCTGTAAGCAAGAATGGATTTTATGGTGTGGTCAGAAGGATAAATAAAGAAAAGGTTGCTAGGAACGTGTACGTTTTATGGCATATCGATAGAGGGGTAGCCAATGAAGGCGTGTACGAAGGGTATGTACTTCATGTATTTTGTATGCACGGTGTAAAGAGAAGAGTGCTGGATGGATGTACTCTCTGCGTTTCGTCTCTCTTTTCTCTCTCTCTCTCTCTCTCTCTCTCTCTCTCTCTCTCTCTTTGTTTTGTTCTCATTTTAATATTCTGTTTCTTCTACTGCTTCTCACATTAACTATCTCTCGCTCTTTGTTTCTTCTTCCCTCTCTCTCTCTCTTTCTTTAATTTCACACTCTTTCTTTCTCTCCTTCTTCTACTGTTCTCGTCTTAACTATCTGTCCCTCTTTGTTCTTTCTTTCCCTTCTCTCTCTTTTTATTTTCTATTTCCGCTGTCTAACTCTGTGTGTTTCTACTACTGTTTCTCGTCTTAATTATTCCTCGCATTGTTCTTTCTCTCCTCTCCCTTTTCTCTCGCTTTGTTTCTTATTTCCACTCTCTTACTCTGTGTGTATGTCCTTTTCTGTTTCTCTTTCTAACTATTCCTCTTTCTCTTCCATCTTCCCTCTTTTTCTCTCTCTTTTCCATTCTCATTGTCTTTCTTCTACTATTTCTCATCTCAACTATTTTTCTCTTTATTTCTTCTTTCAAGTCTTTCTCTCTCTGTCTCTGTTTCTTCAACTGTTTCACGTCTTAACTATCTCTCGCTCTTTGTTCCTTCTTCCTGCTCTCTCTTTCTTTCTCTCTGTTTCTTCTACTGTATCTCGCTCTGTTTGTTCAAATACTTCTCATATTCCTCGGTTCTCTCTTGCTCACTGTGTCCCTACATGCCTTCTTCTCCTCGCTTGTGGCTCATCTTTCCTCTGGCTCCTCTCTCGCATATTTACCCTTCCCATCATCTACCCTCTCTGTTTTCATCTACCTCTCTCTCTCTCTCTCTCTTTCCCTTCTCATTCTATCCGCCATCCTTTATCTCGTACGACCACTTTCTATAGTCACCGGGTACAGCTATTGATTTTACTATCTCCCTCTGCAAGAGGCTGTCACAACACGCAATTAACATAAGGTTAACTTGCCCCTTGTAAATTTTGCCACGGTCTTGGGTCGATATATTATTCATGTCCAATATTTCCTACGTGCCTGCGTAGCGGCGTAACTTCGGCTGCCGCGTCAAGGACACTTCCGTGTAGCTTTTCAATTCCCTCATTAAGGCCACTTCCTGGCATTGTTGGTGTGACTGCAAATAAAAATTCTGCGAATTAATAAAGCTTATTTTCCCCTATACGCCTTCATGGCGTAGTGCTATGCACAGGGGAAGACTTTACCTTTTTTTTTATTTTCTATCAGGAAGTTCGGCCTTCGACTGACAATCACTTTTTCTTGTAATGAAATACATCCATCCGCTTCCACATTCTTTTGGGAATCGTCCACGATCGTTTGGAAACTATTTTTATCTTTCCATTGATCGTCAAAATGCACAGAGACAGTGGCGGCAATAATGGTTTTAGGACACCTGAAGAACTGAATTAGGAAACATCATTCGAAACTAACATGTATGTATGTACGTTTATATACAGTGCGTTAGTTTGGCTCTGGGCCGAGATAGCGCGTGAACAACTTTGAACAAATCTTATATCACAGGTTAGTACTCGTTATGCAATATAAATATACACCTCAAAAAAAGGATGGAATATTGTTATGTTAGGCATTTGTTGATAGGCACTGCATTGGAATGCAAGAACACGTGACATCTGTCACAGTGCCTAATGTAGCAATATTCCAAACATTTTTGAGGAGTATGTAATTGTCTATATGCTAAAGATATGTGCGTAAATAAGCGAGACGTTACGGGACGAAAATGCCGGCATCTGCGCCTTGTTACGCGCTCTCTTGGCCAAGAGCCAAAATGAACGCACGATGTGTGTGTGTGTGTGTGTGTGTGTGTGTGTGTGTGTGTGTGTGTGTGTGTGTGTGTGTGTGTGTGTGTGTGTGTCTGTGTGTGTGTGTGTGTGTGTAGTATTTAAGTTTTTGATTCAAGTCCACTTTATGCACAGATAGGCTAACTGGACCAACAGAATAAAATGGGATCCGAACCACTAAGTGCCTCCACCAGGTATCAAACCTGGGCCCCTTAATTACAAGGCAACGACGTTGCCACTATGCATCCGAGAATGGTGTGTGCTAGTTCTTTTAATAGCACACAATTCTCGGAGCATTCTCGGAAAGTTGAGGTACTCGAAATTTTGGCAATCGGATTACTGTAGACCAGCGGTTCTTGAACTTTCCTAGACCACGGACCACCTTCAGAGATCACTTTCTACATTTTCCAAACGGCTCCTGTACTTGTTTCTAAGATAGATGAGATCAGCGAATGATTTTTCACACAAGTAGGTTGTTACGAAAGGCATTAATACTTTCATGGCCTTCTTTGATAGTCCAGAAAATCATCCTGTAAGTAAGCCCAAAAGTTTGGAAGTGTCGTTTCTTTGAACTGCTTTTTCAGAACACCGTCCGTTGTTACCTCCACGAGTTGGTCGGTCTTCTTCTGCTTCTGTAAACCTACTTCATGCACGCTAACTGAAAATGGATCCCTGGTCCAAGTTTTGCTTGCATCAGGCACAGGAAAATATTCTCTGAACGACTGCTGCAAGCGTTTCAAATGTTGTGCGAGGAGTGACTTGTCGTTCTCTTCTTTCGAAAAACTCTTCTTCCGTGGAATGAAGAAAATTTGAGAAGTATGGAAAGGTATCCTCATATTTTCCATTCAGTAGACGCTGACGCCACAACTCCAACTTCTTGATCATTACTTCGATCTTCAACTAAAAAGATGGTTACGTTTTCTCCTTGAAGACTTAAGTTCAGATTATTTAAATGGATGAAGATATCTGATAAGTATGCTAACTTGACTAACCAGGAAAAATCATTCAAACGATCGCTGAGATGAAATTGCTTATCCAAGAGAAATATTCTTATTTCGTCTCTCAATTCCCAGAATCGAGACAAAACTTTACCTAGTGACAGCCAGCGAACTTCACAGTGAAGCAAAAGTTGATGATATTCACTATTAATTTCTTTACATAGCTGCTCAAAAGGTCTTGAATTCAGTGACTTGCTTTTTATGAAATTTTCACTGATTCATTTAAGGTCTGTTGAAGCTCTTCTGGTATTTTCTTGGCTACTAGTGGATCCCTGTGCAAGCAGCGATGGAACCGTGTTGCCGACGGGGCGATTTCTTTTATTCGTGCTGCAAGTCCAGTAAGCCTTCCTGACATTGCTCGTACTCCATCTGTGCTAACTCCAACGCATTTCAACCAGTCCATATTATGAGACATTATAAACGCGTTTAAGCTGGCAAATACTTCTTCAGCTGTAGTGTGCGTCAAATAGCAGCAGATGAGGAGTAAGTCCTCCTAAACACTTTTGAGATGTTCATACCAAACGCGAACCAATCAGAGCCAAACAATCAAGCGTCCCCCTCACAAGCCCAATCCCAGGCAGTTCTCAACCAAAACATGCGTGCTGTTGCTGTGGGCACTGGCGATGCTTAGTCATGTCTACGTTTTCGGCTTATCTATTTAAATTTATTTTACCTCAGTAAATAAACACCGTAAATTTGTATAATTTTCGTTCTCTCATAATTCATTCTTAGCATTAAAGAGTAAATGCTCTTGTCTTAGTATTTTTCCGAGCCTTTGTGGAACACTGGGAGGGTTTCGCGGACCACAGTTGAAGAACCGCTGTTGTAGACAGTTGACGAAAGATACTTACAGAAATGTAATGGATCTCGAGAAAGCATTTGATCGAGTTAATTGGAATCGCTTCTTGAATGCTAGAAGAACGCAGATGAAAGACTTTAGGGACTGAAGAAAATATGAACAATTCGAACAATACTTTATTCATGTTTTAAAAATAACAATATAGTCATTCCGAGCGTGATCGAAGATTTAACACAAATGAACAATAATACAATGCGTTTGGAATAATTGGTCATGCGAATAAACAAAAATAATACACAAATTATATTTCTGTTTACAGTGACGGAATAATGGTACTTTTGCTATTGTTTAACGTCGCTTTTCTGCCACTTTTGAGTAATCGTGACGATGAGGATAAAGGGGCACTCACAAGCACATATGCCCACGTCAGGACTCGATCCTGGGACGGTCGGTAGCAGGATTGTGGGTCCAGTACTCCAAACGCTTGATCTTAGGGGACTTGAATAATTGTTAGTCATGTATCAAAGCGACATCACAGAAGATGAATAATCTGCTATTTCATGTTTCTTCAAATGCACAGTATTTTATTCTACATGCGTTATATTAAGTACTCAAAAAATTTTGCATATTGTGAAAACATTATCCATATAGTACGTAACCCTGCTAGAAGACACGCAACAATATACACATGTGAAGTTTCCGAGAAAGTGCACAACGGGGGAATGTTTGAAAGCGATTAAATGTCCTAAATTTCCGCCGAAAGAGTCTAGTACTGATACAAGTCAGAGCGGAAAGCCAGAACTGAAGCAGCACTCACAGTACGTAAACGTGATCCAGCGTCAAAATGGGACGGACAATTATTTCAGCTACTGAAACGATTTGTTACACTGATTGAAAGAGCTATGCAGCAGAACGATGTTGCAAAAATTGTGAAAGTGCAGTATTCATGAATATGTAACCATTATTACTTAATTTATTCGCAACACAACGGTGTTGAATTCTCGTAATATTTATTTATGTGTAAATATCTTGAGTGCTGGAAACTAAACGGGACAAAAATATGAAACACAATTTATAAAGTTTCCCCTTAATCAGTTCTGCAGGGTGTACAAAACCGCTGGTATCTATTAACATTATTCGTGTATTAACATTATCGGTGTTTGCCAGGCCGGGAAAGATTTTTATCAAAGGATTTTTATTTTGTGTTCCTCGAACTTTTTATTATTATTTTGTTCTTTGGAGTTTCACGATGTCATCCCTTTCCGATTAATTATCGATTTGCTTTTTGAGGGGGGGGGGGTCGTGTCCCTGTGTCCCGCCAATGCGACACTGTAAAACCTTTGCCCCCTCCCTTCTATGAATTCCTGTCTACGGGCCTGGTTTGCTTTTTGAGGAAATGTCCTTCCGAGACACAGGTTCATGACGTTGGATGCAACTACTATTCTCCTTCGATACACCCAACAGTTCAATATCAACTGCACTCCGTGTCGTTTTCTCGAACACTGAGGCGGCAACACTGTTCGTTTACATACGGTGAGTAGAAATGATGGTGAGAGTATTTAACGTATTAAACGTTTCATTCACAAGATATTGAACTATTTGCTACACAAAAATAATCTTCAGTACTTACTACACATTCATGAAATATCATTATCACCACCTCGCATTGGAAACACAGAAATAACACAAAATAATACGGAGCACATTCACATCGCTATCCTCCTCAATTGATGGACTGAAAGCGACTTTATTGTTCAACTGAACTTGGTATCCACTTCGATACCAAGATTCTCAAGGACGCTTCTGCTGTAGATGGAAGGGGGGAATGCAGATTTTGTACAAGCTTTAATGCTTCTTAAAACAGAAAAATCCAACACTTCGCAAATTTTCTAGCTTGTGTATGGAAACGGCTTGGTTGTCAGTGTCTAATGCAGACTCTGAAAGACAGTGGTGGCGATGTGGGGGCGGTTGCCCTCACTTCTTGCGACTTTTGACCCCGCACTCTGGCCTTTTAATGCTTAGCCTTGTCTACCAAGAAAGAGAAAACTGTCCTTTCCCCCCAGTTTTGGTACCCAATTGCCGATATTGCTGAAAGACTATTTTCCAACATACGTTTAAAAGACTGTAACACACAGCCGCCTTGGAATGCCAGAAAGAAAACATGGAAACAGGTGCAATGCTGCAGTTTGTGGATGTAATTTAATAGAAAAGGCAGGGGAAAATACATTGAATTAATTAATGTTAATATAAATTAATTACTCTTGTTATATTGATTAAGTAACTAAATAGAATGTTATACATATTTATATTTTTCCTTAATTGGTTATTTTGCTTAATTTTACTTCGCCTTTTGTGCCACTTTTGGCTAATTTGCGAAGATGGGGATGAGTGATGGCAAGATGAAATTGATGTGAATGGACACTCACAAACAACCATGCCCAGCCCGGGATTCGAACCTGGGACCCCTGGCGTCGTAACGCGATGTTAACAAACAATGTTGACAGAAATAAAATAGTTAATTTATAGTAGTGGTTGTCACACTGTCGCCACAATATAGTTTAAGTAGCGGCGGAAGTCATTCTTTTCTTTAACACATCACACCTTTGCCAGATGTATTGAATATTTAATATCAATTATTTCATTTCATTTTTGTTATATACTGTCGCTTTTCTGTTACTTTGGCTAATCGCGACGATGAGGATGAGTGATGATGTGATGAAAGTGATGAAGGGACACTCATGTAGAACACATATTTCAAGGCCGTGCTTCGAACCTGGAACATCTATCGTCGTAGCGTGGTGTGCTAACGACTCCGTCACGGAAGTTGGCTATATTACAATTGTAAGAGAACTGTATTCTCAGAACTTACCACCAATCTCCGCCAAGGAGTACAAAGCAATCTCCAACAATCTCAATCGGATTGAATTTTGAGTTTTAGTTCTCTTTAAGTCTACTTTATACACAGGAAGGCTAATCGGTACAGGGCCTACAGTTTAAAGTATGATACGGATCTCTTGTGTCTCCACCAGGCATCGAACCTGGAACCCCCATCATTATTTCCATTGGCGGCAATATAAAAACACAAGTGGTGAAATTAATCTTCATAAATCCTGCCTCTGCCTGTAGATATATGACGCTCGAGGTCCATCCCCCTTCAGTGAAATCCTGGTTACGCCATTGCACCACCTTGCAATATTTCTTCTTTGTCACAAACTCGAACCATCCCCGTTTACTTTCCCTTGCAACACACAATTTCATTTTCACGCTTACCACGCTGGAACGCGAATTAATTACCACACGAAATCGCCATTTCTTTTCTCCAAGGCCTTGACCTGCATTGCTAACTTCGATACAGGTTTTGTGAGCTCGCACTGGGCGTAGCTAGCAGACCGTAACGTCTGTTTCCTTTAACGCATTACGTCATCATTTACCTATCTGGTTGGTGCAGGGACCTCTGACCTCAAACCATGACCAGCGGAATGCAGAAGATACATTTTCCGAAATGCCGCAATGTTATTTAGTAACCGTTCTCCGTAGAGGAATGGATATAACAAATTAGATTAACTTTTGTCTGTTGTAAGAACAGCCCTCTACGCCGAAACTCGTATCTTTCTAATAAAGACGATTGTATTATTATTATTATTATTATTATTATTTTGATATCTAGTGGAGGAGGAGGTGACTGAATTCGGTGTAAAATGGTTCTGGTTCTAACAAATTTAACTGAGAAAAATTCCTGTGGGCTGTCTTGTGCAGGTGCACAGCAGAGATTCCATGGTAATATTTTCGTGTGATGTGTCACTTTTACTAACAGTTTTCAAATTTCCTGGAGTTTGAATAGGTCTTAGCTCTGTTTCTTTGCACGTTGCTTGAAGCAGGAAAATTTGGGATAGACTACTCTCACGCTGTTCACACCGCCATCGCTGTTTACAAGTTGCTGTATTGTCCACTGGCAAAGTTTGTCTATTATAACATCTCTATAGGTTCGGCATTTGCAGCTTGAGGGAGAGTTATAACTCCAGAAACTTCAAATCAACAAACGAGTCGCTGACGTCATCTCACCTCAGCACCTAATTTCGACTTGGGATGGCCAAATCCGGATTTTTTAAAATCCGGAATCCGGATAGTAAAAACGGAGAATCCAGATTTTAAAGGGAATCCGTATTTCGGATAAAATCCGGATTTCGGAGAGAATCCGTATTTTGGACAAAATCCGTATTTCGGAGGGAATCCGGATTTTGGATAAAATCTGTATTTCGGAGTGAATCCGGATTTCGGATAAAATCTGTATTTCGGAGGGAATCCGGATTTTGGATAAAATCCGTATTTCGGAGAAAATCCGGATTTTGGATAAAATCCGTATTTCGAAGGGAATCCGGATTTTGGAGGGAATCCGGATTTCGGATAAAATCTGTATTTCGGAGTGAATCCGGATTTCGGATAAAATCTGTATTTCGGAGGGAATCCGGATTTTGGATAAAATACGTATTTCGGAGGGAATCCGGATTTTGGATAAAATCCGTATTTCGGAGGGAATCCGGATTTTGGAGGGAATCCGGATTTCGGACAAAATCCGTAATTCGGAGGGAATCCGGATTTCGAATAAAATTTCGGAGGGAATCCGGATTTCAGAGGACATTTGTGATCAGTGTTTGTTGCAGTAGTATTGTACAAAGTTCTTTGTTTAGGCGAAACATGCCTACATTGCTTGATGGCTCCTTATCTGTCTTAGCATTTGCACAAGAGCGATATTTTGATAGAGTGGACAAGTTCGCGCTTCAGTTTAATGCGCAAGCACTTTCTGACGCCGAAAGAATATAATCATTTGCATCTGCTTCCTGAGATTACATCCTTCGGAGCTCAAACAATGAAATCGAATATACGCGTATATTTATATTTATTCCTGCTTTCGACCAAACTTTTCTTGTTTTCATGCATGGGTGGTGCGGGGAAGAAGTTGCGAAGGGGTTTTTCAGCACCCCTTAATTTTCCTCCGCATCTGCCACGTTACGTCATGTATGACTTACTAAAACTTTGTCGTAACATTGGAGTCACACCGCTGTCATTGTAGACAATAGACATTTATCGTAATCTGAAAGAGAACCCGCATTTGCTTTCCTCTATTAGGGAAGGGAATCTCTACAATTATCAGTGTCTGTTGTCTTTCTTCCAGCATAACTAATTTTTTTGTTATTTTTTTTATATTTTAAGATACAGTATATGGTCATTGGCCTGCATAAACAAGCTTTGTTCGTTTCAAATTACAAAACATGCGCTTGTAGTGGCCAAAACAAACAGAACTGAATCAAGGCACTGGTAGTTTTCAGTTTCATTGGCATATTTTCATAAAAACCTATTAAATGTGCATTGGTATTTGATGTAATGGTTAAAGAATGTATGTTTTTATTGTTTTTATTTTCAACATCACACACCCAAAATTTAATTCCACACCCCTCAGCACACCTACATGATTAATACTGGCGCCGCCGCTGCTCTCGTATCATACGTAAAAAATATTCAGCTTACGTACATCTGATTGTTGCGGAACTGATCTCATGTACCAACTTTTTGTTAACCTGTGCCAATTATTTTATAGTCAAAAATGAAAACATAATGTAGTGCAATCATTTCATAAAAGAAGAGAAATCTGCTATATTACTAAGCACAGTCGGCTTCTTTCATGCGCGGCGCCAGAAAATTTTGACCGGCTGAGCAGGAGCCAAATACTGAAATATTAGGGGTGACAGATATAAAGTTTGAGCTTCACACACAAATATTCCCTCGTCCTCTCCCGAATTCCTTTGTATGTCTTTCACCTTTTCTCATTGTAAATGTAAGTCTTATTTTTTTCTTCCACTATTTTTCTTTGCTTGCACGGGCAATCCGTTCACCAAACCTTCTGATTAAAATTCTCTCCATTCCCTCCAGTCTAGAAAAAGTAGCGAAAGTAACCGATGCCGTTACCTGTTGTAAAGCCTCTTGGCTATCATTCCTATCTTTCCTGTCGGATCACACTTTAAACTGTAGGTCCGGTCCCGATTAGCCTTAGTGTGCATAAAGTGGACTTAAAACACCAACTCAATCAATCTATCTTTCCTGTGTGAATCTTGATATGGCCTCCCTATTTCTCTTATTTATGTGTCCTTTTCCTGATGCCCTTCAATTGGTCAGTATGCACTTCGTTTTGTACAGTCATGGACACATCTGGGTTGTAACGATTCCATTGAAAGTTAATGGAATTGTTACAACCCAGAAGAATCCGTGACTGCACAGAGGGTATTTTATCTTATCCCTTTAACTGAAGAAGAAATTTATCATATCCCATACTTTATTAGTTGAACGACATATTACATTAATTGATTTGATTTATTTGTTGTATTTAACTTCGCTTTTCTTCCACTTTTGGCTAATCGCAAAGATGAGGATGAATTGTGATAGGATGAAGCAGACGAGGAACAATCACAAACACACATGGGCAGATCACAAAACCACAAAAAAAGCTCCACGTAGGATTGTACTGGCTGCGAGTCCAGACGCCATAGTCTCGTTAGTCTGCTAAATGCAGTCCAGAGGTGTACTGCCTGGAAGACAGTCTGACTGAGTTGGTAGATTAGAGTATATTCTTAAATTCATGACACAATTATTGAATATATGGATCAAAATCCGTTTTCCCTCCAAAATTTGCTCTCCTTCTGTAATCCGCTATTCTTCCAGAACCTGCTTTGCCTCCGTAATTCTTCTCGCCCCGAAATCCGAATAGTATATTTTCCGAATCCGGATTTCAAAATATCCGGAATTCGGATATTTTGGGCCATCCCTAGCTTCGACTCTCTTGCTCACGCTGTACACCATTACTAGGCTTGCTCGCTAGCTAGATTCGCGCAGCAGTTCTCGAAAGCTCTCAAGAAAGACTACAAAGGGATGTGCACTGTAAAAGCATGCAGTATAAATCAGAATCAATTTCGTGCTGTTCCCATGGGTACCAAAGCAGCTTGTATCGAATGCTCTCGAATTGCGATAAGAACAGAGCTCGGAGACTGCATACAAAGGAGATGGTCTTCTAATATTGATTCTGCTCCGAGGAAAAGGCAAGTTCAGCAAAACCACGATGGTCAACCGCCTTTTCTTCATATTGCCTCTCCGTTCTTTGCGACCATCTGCCGAACGCCGTATATTACCTCATAAAGGGTCGTTATTAGATATTCCGCATGGACGTTTGGTCTGTCAATATTGGAACAGTATGAAGAAAAAGCGTATTACCAGAGAGAGAGAGAGAGAGAGAGAGAGCTTAAGTATTTGGCCATATGTGCTTTACTCTGCGTGGGGGAACTGCTTACATTTATTCTTTGTCTTAATATCAAGAGATTTGTAGATCGCTGGTTGTGCTATATCAGAACTTGCCAACCTTTCCCAGAGATGGAACTACATGTTATACTTAAAAAATACTTGGCGGAACATCAACAGTAGATTGAAGTTTTTGGGATAATTCCTTAGTTTCTAAAAACTTTAAGATGTGTTGTAATAGTTGTATTAATAGAGAAGCAAAGAAGACGAAAAGTTTTGTAGTGTTGTTGTTCCCTTGTTTCTCGCGAAGAGATAGGCCGACCAAATCAATTTTTATTGTGTTGCGCATTGGGATCTTTAACTACGTTCACTAAAATATCCAGCCTAAATATTGCTTATTTTTACGGGAGTAGGAAAAGATTTATTGTCCTTGTCTTGACTCATTCTCACCCTACAGGTCGGTAGGTGCCGGGGATTGCCCCGAGTTGATACCTTCCTGGAGATGAGTCCTGCTCGAAAAGGTTTATGCTACATTACATTTGAAATGCAGGAATGATGAGAGGTTTTAAGGGGACTTTTCTACCTTCAAGTGATTAAAAAGAATATTGTAAAGTATTGTAACATGTGTTTAAAAATCAAGACGGGTCCGAAAACTAGACGAGAATTGAGACAAGGCCAGAGCCGAGAACGAAGCTATACCCTTCGGTACGAGACCAAGAACGAGATGAGAATCCAGATGACACCTAGAGTCTTTGTCTCTTGAGAGAACCTAGCGAATGTTTCGACCAGCCACTGACGCTTAAATGCCACATTTGCCTACTCAGGCACACGCACGCATACACACAATCCGATGTTACTTCTACTTGCGTGTGTCACTCAATCCACGACAGAAGTAACGATTCCCAGGTGTCGGCAACTGACAAAGAATTTCTTCCTTAGCCTCCAGCAAATTCTCCACACCTACTAATCTCGCTTTCTCAGTTGGCACGTGTGATAATGATGTGTTTATGTTATCCTGTCAAACATGCAATAACAAGATTGGAGAAAACTGTCAACTTTTACTTTCAAACGGGTTGTAACCGTCACAAAGATCATGCAACAATCAGAACCTAAGAAAAAAATGGGATCTCTTAAGAATGATTGGCATTTTGAACGCACTTTCAGGATGTGGGCTCATACTTGCTGAACAAGCTACAAATCTTATTTCCTTTACAGCAACGGAATTCTATTTACTACTGCATAAAATTTACATTGAATGTTGCTATGGTCCGAGAATCACACACAAACAGGGTGATTCAAAAGTTCGACACAATACGACAACTCAGCTATCAATGCAGACAGCGAGAAATGGAAATAGAGGAAAGTTGTTAGAAATATGTACAGTCTCGCGACAACATAAAATGCCCCTTTACATACTTAGCACGTGGTAAAAAGACATTTTCCGTTCTCATTGAGGTTCGTATCAGTACGTTGAAGATTCATGTACATTAGATTGATAACTATGTATTTCCAACTTTCTTCTCCTTACATTTTTCGCTCTATGCACTATTAACGGAGTTGTCAGATGTTGCTGGACTCTTGAATAGGGAGAGAGAGAGAAACAGGAAGCTATAAAGAAAGAGAGAGTAAGACAGATAGATACACCGCAGAATGAAAGAGAATGAAATAGAGGAAGAAAAAAGAGATAGGAGGTGTTATTTTTTGTAATAAATTCTATATTTTATCATATGTTCCATATCTGGCACTTTGTTTACGGAAGCTGGACTAAAGAGGGTTTGACCAGTAGCGACAACAGAAAATATTAAAAGGTTAACCAGTGAAAGAAATATAATTAGAAGGAAAAGAGAAGACATGATTAAACGGAAAGATAGATGGCAGTGCTGTAGCTGCTTCTTTAATTATATCGGAAATAAAGAAATCTCTAACTTTTACGGTCTTATGAACAAGCAACAAGATACACATCAACATTGTCCACGTCGTTCATCGAACACAAGACATGACAGGAGTCGTAAAGTAGCAGAAGCTAGTAACTTATCAAGAAGACCGCTTGTCTTTTAGAGACTCCACTGACTTTGATTTGAGTAAGGGGACGATTAACTGCTGCAACAAGCCGAGGATAGGACGAATAGAAGCCTGAGCATGTAATTTAGATCTTGTACATAGCTAGAGAGAGGTAAATAAACACCCACGACCCCCTTTTCCCAGGTGTTATAGCGCCGAGCAGAAGGCTCGTGGGTTGAGCCACTACTCTCTCGCAGGGGAAATAAAATCCCACAGCATCCCCCTCCCCCTCACCTTCATCCTAAACTACTCCATGTAATGGTCATATACGTGCGTGCTTAACAACAGACTCCTATGGCGTGCCCGTGTTAAATTTACGTGTTCAAAGCGATCGCCGAAACTATAGCCATCCATCTGCCTCCACATTGGAATAAATCTGGTTTGAACTCTTAACGATCATAGCATTAAATCTTCCCGACAGACAGATCCTGGTGGCTTTGTTAGTCTTTTGTTGGTGATCGTGTTTTAGTAAGGGGAACAAGTCGTAGATTGTTGGTAACAAACGCCGACTGTCTGATTCGGGAAGTAGTGACAATATTACTAGGTATCAGGCAACAAGGGGACAATTCGTATAGGAAAACAAGGCTGACATGTTTCTTCAGGTATACTGTTAACCAAATGCTTGAGACTTGGTTAGATAAAACTGAGGAACCCCCAATGGTGTCCGATTACTAGAGCTGTTGAAAGTTTACTCGAGAAATGACGATTTGACCGTTTTTAAACTATCAATGGCCCGATTAATGTAATTTTAATGACTGAGATTTTAAAAATATATTTATGGTGTGTACAACTGAAACATATAATCATTTATCCATAATAAAAAAATCACAATTTCGTGTACTATCTGTTACAAGCAGTGTTGTCGGCCTCCGCGGCGGAGTGGTTAGCACAGCGCTCCACAACGCTAAGAAGTCCTGGGTTCGAATCCCGGCCTGGGCATCATGGGTGTTATTTGTGAGTGTCCCTTCATCAATTTCATCATATCATCACTCATCATCATATTTGCGATTAACCAAAAGAGGCAGAAATAGTCTTATCTGTGATGAAAGTCTTGAAAGCACACACACTAAGAAACTCTCATGCCTATTTGGAAGTCAAATCTGAAAATTTCAGGGGCGAATTCGTAAATCGACCTTCGAACACACTGGGGCTAACAGTGCTTTATTTGTAAGTTAACCCCGGACCGCCAAAAAATAATAATAATAATAATAAAGATTCAGAATTTCTGCATTGTAGAGGAAGAATCACACACAAAGGTATAAAATTGCAGAGAGGGGATAGAATGAGAAATTGATAGAAGAGCAAGAATCATACATATAAAAGGGAATGGAGTCGAATGAGAAAATAAATTAGCAAAAAAGAGCAAGAGTCATACAGAAAAGGATAAAGATAGAGATGGCGGAGAGAGAGAAGAGAGAATTTGATAGCAAGTGATAAAAAGAAATACAAGAAAAGTAAGCAAGATGAAAAGGAAAATATGTAAAACACAAGTAAAGGAGAAAGAAGAGGTTATAAGAAAGGAAAGAAAAATGGCAGGAAAAAGAGAAAGAAAATTAGAAAGAAAGAGGCAGATAGACAGTGGAAGAAAGATAAAAATAAGGGCAGAAAGAGTACGAAAGAAGGATAAAAAACCGAGCAGAAAGGAAAGATAGAGCTACAGAAAGAAAGAGAAGGCAAGAAGAGAGAGAAAGAGGGAAAATTTAAACGAAGAAAGAAAAAATGAGTGACAGAGAGTATGAAAGTGAGAGAAGGAAAGAAAGAAAATCAAAATTGATCTGATGTACATCGGTAATGGTCTGCTAACAACCGTCAAATTGGTAAGGAGACTGAGATTGCATAGTTTACAGGCGGCTGTATTGCAACCTGCAGTAGGAGAGCATGGCTCGCGAATAAGATCTGCACAAGCTGGGCAGATTTACACCCACTCCATCGTCACACAAGCTTCATATAAACGTGCGTGCGTCTTCTGCCATAAAAGTTAAGGAAGTACACGGTGTTATCCCTTGTTCAACTTGACCACAGGGCACATGTGAATGTATGACAAGGTCATTCCGCGTGGGCACATCGCATGGATCATATCTCACATCTTTCTCAATGCTAAACGTCGCGGGTGACGTTGCAAAACAGTCGTTACATTTCTAATTATCTTAGGTAAATGCCGGCTGCTTTTAATGGATCCAATTCAAATGGAAATCCGCGTCTGGTTAAGGAGATGTAATTTATATAATTATAGAATATAATCTACGTTATGAATAGGCAGAGCGTGCGTTTTTGTTAATAAAAGGATAAAAAATCTCATCGTGACGTAAGGGTTGCCAGGTTGCAAAAAAGGGCGACATTAACAACTGTGCTGGCTAGTAATCTCTTGGTAATAACAACAGTTATCAATCAGCCTGCAAAGTACCACACACGATGTGCACAATCGACTTGACCTTGTAGCTAATAAGCCTAGTGGTACCTTTCACTACGTATGTTTAGTGTGTGTAAGTCAAGTCTTCCTGTAGGAAGAGATCTTCGAAACTGATGACCTGGCAACACCAGTCTCATTTATCCTAGTAGAGGCTTTGAGAAAAAAATCCTGTTGTTGTAATCCGCTAATAGTTTCCTGCTGGCGAAAATATATTTTCTATTACAATGTCAACGTGGTTCTAGGAAGCGAGCGACAGCAGTGGAGTATTAAAGGTTACTGTTGGGCTTGAACCCCCCAGGCCCCGCAAATTATGTTGGATATCAATGACTTACAAGTTATTTGGCTTCTCAGGATGTTTGAGTTTCGATTAGTGCACTTTTAAGAGGGTAATTCTGCAAATACATCGTTCTCTGTCTGTCTAGAGTAAAGTTTTCTTTCCCTTATAAATGAAATAATGCCACTGGTAACAAAATCTTCGATGCTACAGTATAAGAATTCACAGCAAATGACCCCTGAAGAGTTGGACCCAAGACAGTTGGAAGCCAATCAGAACAAGCTCGAAGGTACTCTCCTGAAGTTGGTAACCTGGAATCGTCTCCCAACTACAAATGTCCAACCAATGCTTAACGTTTGCATGATTTCACTGCCCAAAAGGCTTTTTCAAAAAATGCAATATGATTACAAAAATTGTAAAATTCAATTTTATGAGAAAAATATATGAATTATTGGAAAATTGAAAGAAGTAATACAATAAACAGCTGCTGAAGCAATTACATAGATAATACGCACGTACAGATGTATCAGTCTCCTAGAAATGAGTGACTCCACGGAAATGATGACCGATATAATGATATGATCCATTTTTTTATGTGACGTCACCACTAGAAAATATTACACTGGTATACTCTTGTGATAGAAAGCGTAATTTTTGTGTTATTGTATGTAAATTGCACTTTGTTTGTATATCTCTTGTTTAATATTTATTGTATTGTATGTTTAATTTTGCATTTGATAATGCGTTCTTTTTTCCTCCCTTCTTCTTTCTCCCCCCCCCACCCGAGAGAAAGAGAGAGAGAGAGAACGGGAGGGAGAGCACGAAGAAAGAAAGGAAAATATAGAGAAGAAAAAGAGGGGAAGGTGGGAAGGATCCAGAGAGAGAGAGAGAGAAAGAGAGAGCGAGAGAGAGAGAGAGAAAGAGAGAGCAAGAGAGAGAGAGAGAGAGAAAGAGAGAGAGAGAGAAGACTTTTTTAGAAGAAGAAGACGAAAGAGAGAGAGAGAGATAATTCTCAATTACTTCTCCATTGCTGTTCCACAAGACCCCTCATTCCACACCCGAGGAATTGGACTTCTAGATGTCCTCGATGTCGTCCTCTGCAAGGGTGTCGGCTTCAGTACCTTGCCATACGTGGAAGCTGATCTACATTCTGATCATCTACCAGTGATCACAGCTTTGGCCCAAGGGGTCTACAGTCATCGCTTCCTCACACATCAGGAACCTATTGTCGACTGGAACTTCTATCGGAAGCAAACACACGCAGCAATTGACCTCACTACTTCAATGAATACACCTGCAGAAGTAGATGTGGCCATCATTTCTTTTATCAACATCGTTGGAGATAACTAGAGAAAATCTACATGGACACGACCTGATCCAAAAGCTACTTCTAACACACCGGTCTTATTGATCCTATTGCAACTTCGTGGCAATGTTCCAGACCGTATCACCACTAGCATCGTAGCAACCATGACACCACCGAACAGCTGGTCCGAATGATTGACTACGCAGCAGTACACATAACCCGAAAACATCGTGTACTCGGCATGTTGTTAGATGTCCACAAGACCTTCGACCGAGTCTGGCAATGAGGACTTCTATATAAATTGTATAGTCTACAATTTCCAATCAGCTATTGCAGAGTAATTGCAGACTATCTACAGGACCGGAGCTTAATTGTGATGGTCAATGGCAGGAATTCCTTTGTCAAACAGATAGAAGCGTGTGTTACACAGGGATCAGCTCTTTCACCTACGTTATATGCCCTGTATACGGTTGATATACCGATTCCAAAGAATAGCTTTATTGCCACCTATGCTGATCACACGGCCATCTTTGTCCATGCAAGAAAGGTAGAAACGTGTGAGAAACGTCTACAAGCATATATTCCATCCTTCGAACAGTGGTCGAGGGAATGGAAAATTAAAACCAATCCAGAAAAGAACACAACAGTCATATTTGGTCTCCGTTCAGCACCTGAAAAGGCCAAAATTCAACTTTTCCAACGAAATATTCCACAAATTCAAATGTCAAATACCTTGGTGCGTATATTGACTCTCATCTCACATTTGGACCACGTGTTGACAAACAGTGTACAAGAGCAAAACAGAGACTTGGCTATCTCAGCCCGATGCTTCGCTCACCAGTGCTGACCTTAGAAACACGAATACATATCTACAAGATATGATACGACCTATTCTATTATATGCAGGACGAACTTAGTCTCAAAGAGCTCAGAATCACAAGATAAAACTACAGAGGATCCAAAATCGAGCCCTAGGGTACATTGGACATTATCCGACCGCCACCCGAATCATTCAGATGCATGAAGACATCGAGATCTCGCCGATTTCAGACCTTCTTCATCAGGCTAAACAGTGGGAGAAGATCTCTGTTCATCCGAACCTAACGGTACGCATCATAGGTCATCTTCGACATAAGAGCAACCGTGTGGGACTACCCCACTTGCCGCTGGTTTAATGTATGTGTTGTCTCTTATATTGTTGTAGTTAGTTTAGTTTGTAAGGAACAATGTCGATGAATCCCTCCTGCGACAGTTGCAGGAGGTTTCTGTAAAACGTATATGTAAAGAAAATGAACCATGTAAAAATCAAATATTGTAAATTCCAGTCAAAAATAAAAATGATGCTTGGCCAGAAAATCCCGACACCCCCCCCCCCCAAAAAAAAAAAAGAGTAATTAACATTCGCCGCAGATCATCGATAGAATTCTACATACATCTTGGTGTGGTATGTAGTTCCGGGTGCAAGCTAGGCCTATGCAACCATAGGTGCGCCGATACCCACACATTGATGCCATGTACAACACTACAACTATTCTACATTAGCTAATAAATTCAACCCAAAGACTAATGTTGGAAATCAAGGTCTACGAACAGATATTGGCTCAGTTATTATTACATACCTCTTGGTGTGGTAGTTCGGGGCATAAGCTAGGCCTATGCGACCGTAGGTACGCCGATACCCACGCATTGAGGTTATGTATTATAGTTAAGTCAAGACACCGATAAAGCGAAATCCTCACATTCGTACGAAGTATCTTTGCGGTATATTTGTAATAAATAAATAATAAAAACCTTTGATTTCGTCAAATTACTAACGTAAATCGGTAGGACAATACAAGTTAACTAAAAATTATAAACACGCACTTGTACAGAACTGAGAATTATAGAGGACTGAAAAAGATAAAACCTACATAACTTGAAATTGTAAACAAACGCAGAAGCAATGCAGCTTTCAAAACCAAATATTGTCGTTAAATTTTACAGCGCCACCTATCGGCAATATTTCCATATTTTATTAACCGTGTACCTTCCTCGACGTAGACAACCCTACCGAGTTAATGAGTCGAACAATTAATTTTGTAATTAGCACTTGCGTATTTTATGGCTGCAATGAGATTATGGCGTTTTCTTTTGCACATAAAACAAGTCTTAATGCCTACTAATAAGTACATATGCAAACAATTATAAAGACTTTATCGTTGCCGCTCGGAGGAATTTTGCAATCTTTCTGGAGTAATTTACCATACAGATATCTAACTAAACCTTGGCCGTCGGGGGAGGGGGAATTCCCTACTCATTTCCAGAGAAATGTTTTATATATGCATTATATTGGTATATTACACGGTACTTCAACTTAACGACATATAATAGAAAGATGTTCATGAGAACGAAGACAATATTGTTGTTTATCGCCGGTTTTATTAAAGTTATATCTCCAAAATGTTCTAGAAAATTGACAAAAGGAAATTACAATGATTGGACTAATGATTAAAGAAGGTACAGGAAAATTGACAATTGGGGTCCACTATAATTACATCTGCAAGAAGGGACAGCCTTATTGATCGTCTTGTATTACTATTTCAATTTCCAAACCTCAAATTCACAAACCTTTACCTCGATTCGACCTTGCATTATTACGAGGGCCATCCAGAAAAAAAGGAACGTTTTGGTGTAAGTCACAAACGACAAATGATGTGTGCAAAAAAAGATTATTGTACAGAAACCTCATATCTTACTCTACTTTTCCACGTATTAGCCATAACAATTCAAGCACTTACCATAGCGTGACACCAGTTTGTTGATACCATCATTGTACTCTGCTGCTCCAATGTATTCAATCATGTAGTGACAATGACAGTGTGTTTCTCAGTCAACAATCGAGGAATCCCTCTGGCACAGATTTTCTTGTACCGAAGGTGTACTGTAACGATTTCGTCGGTCAGCCTGAATTGCTTCATCGATCTTTGTCTTCAAGGCATCTGTAGATGGAGCGTGCTGTGCGCTACAGTCGAATGTTCCTTTTTTCCAGAAAGCACTTTTCGACGGCTGTAGACGCTGTCACTGTTGAATACATTGGCGGCAACCGAGTACAATGACGGTATCAACAAGCTGGCATCACGCTATGGTAAGTGCTTGAATGGTTATGGCGAATATGTGGAAGAGTAGAGAAGGCTATGTAGTTTCTGTACCATAATTTTTTTTTGCACACATCATTTGTCATTTGTGTTTTACACCAAAATGTTCCTTACTTTCAGGATGACCCTCGTACATAACTATGGTGAATGTTCTTAACAGAACAAAATATTTACATGACAAAAATTTTGGGATTAAAAGTAAACAATTCAATAAACAAGGTATATGACAACTGGAGAGCAAGAGATTTAATAGTATAAAACTGAAAAGAATCTATTAAAAATGTGATGGATGCACATATTTAGGATTCCATATAAGTAAAGATGAAAGTCATAAGTATGAAATAATTTGAAAAGGTATAAATAAAATTAAATGGTATTTTTGTGGGATTGCAATGTAACAAAACAAAAAACAACATTTTAATTGTAATAGTTAGAAGTCCAATAAGAAAGCATAGCAGTTTGGAATTTCAGAAAAAGGAGATCCAATTAAAATTATGCACAAACGAAGTGGATTTTGAAGGGAATCTACGAAGAAGTGTGAGTGAGGAGAAAGATGAACATTCAATCAACAAAATCTACATTCAATAATGGATGTTGTCGAATCCATATTGTTGAAATGGCTTGGACATGGTGGAAAAAGATTCAGGCTGTCAAGGAAAATGAAAACCTTGGCTTCACTAAGGTAAAGAGAGAGGGGAAGCGCAAAAAATTGCATGACGACTGTAGAGTGTCCGATACACGATGAGGATGTGGGGGTTGGGAGACAGAAAGAGAGAGAACGGGAAACAGGGGGAAAGAGAGGTGGAGACAGAGAGGAGGGTGAGAGAGAAGACAGTGAGAAAGAGACAGAGGAGGAGAAATAGGGAGACAGAGAGAGAGCGGCATGCAAAGCCAGGGAGAAAGAAGGGAAACAAAGGGGGTGGCGAGAGAGACAGAAAGAGTAAAGTGAACTGGAAAGAGTGGCAGATAGAGAGAAGGAGACAGAGAGAAAGAGCGCGAGAGACAGACACACTCACACACAGATAGAAATGGAGACAGAAAAGAGAGAGGGGAGGGAGAGAAAAAGGAGATGGAGTGGGACAGACAGAGAAACGGGGGGCAGAGAGAGGGAGAGAGAGAAGAGATAGTGGATATAGAGACAGAGAGGAAGTTGGATTGATTAGTTGATTGATTGACTTTTGTTATCTGGCGTCCCATTTTGGCAACTTTTGGTTAATCGAGACGATAACGATGAGTGAAAGTGAAGAAAGGACACTCACAAAGAACACCCATGCCGAGGCCGGGATTCAAACCCAGGACCACTGGCGTCGTAGCGCGCTCAGCTAACCACTCCACCACGGAGGTCGACGAGAGGGAGGTGGAGATTGGAAGAACAGACAATTGTGGAGAAGAATAGCAGTTGTACGTGTAAAGAGAAGCATCAAGATGTGTTAAAACATTGTACTGCAACCTTGCAATAGTAATACAAATTAGAAATAAGAGAACACTTAATTCTAACTAAATTGGATTATAACATTGAATGTTTGAGGAAGGAAGCGGCCAAGACTGGGAGCATACTATCGCTTTATCCACCCCATCCTTCGTAGCTAATCGCATAACAAGTCACGTAGGGAAATTCCGCACGACTGAGCAATAATATCTCTAGGGATGGCCACACTGCTCCCTTCGTGCGAACCAAATAGGAATTTAATACCCATAAGCAAGAGGAAAATAATGATATTATTCGACTCCGGCAAGTAAACGAAATCCAATTTTCTATCTGACTCATATTTAGTGAGGGTGGAACTTACCCCATTGACTGCAAGTTTAAATTTTGCCAAATTATTTCATTGTAAACGTCAGTTAATCCGATTTTTTTTTTATTCTACTTCAATTAGCATTTTTCCACGTGCGTTCTGATCGGTCTGCAAATTGCGTATCGCATTTTAACAGGATAACGCGGTGGAGGGATGGGGATGGGAGGGTGGTGTTTGCGTTGGGTACGTGATTCCAATATCGGCTCCAAATATTGTTAATTCTTTTGTTTATCTATGGTTGTTACTGTCCGTAAGCTATTATTTGCCAATTTGTTTTCATTAGGAACATTTAAATGCATTGTTGCGAGATGTTTGTTCAAATTTGTTTTTTTGTTTGTATATAATGATTGTGTCATACGAGCAATTAGTTTTTCATGAGGCGCCATGAAGATAAAAGTTCCTTTTTTTTATTTGCAGAATGACTGCCTGGTCCAGGGTGTTATACGGGTTATCAGATTGAATAATTCCCTGGATTGATTAATTGATTTGGTTGATTTTACGTACTTTTACGTATTTTACGCACTTTCGAGTAGAAATTCATGAAGGGACACCAGGGACCGATGGTGTCGTAGTGCGATGTGCAAACCACTCCACCACGGACAGATTCTATGGAATACAAAGCTCATCAAGTTTGAGATAGGTCCACATTAGTAGAGATAAAATTTTTACGTAATTACTAAGCTAAGGATTGACCTATGAAACTTTTTTGTTCTTTGGTCAGAAAATGTAAGCTCTTAAATTTAAAAGCCGTTTCAGGCTATTTCTGACATGAATTACTTTGCCTATTTTAGTCAAAAGTGCCTGTTTCGAAAATAGACTCTACAGCCTCTGTATCAAGTTTCAGCTCAATCTGTTACTTGGAATGACCTGCAGATGGCTCTGAGAAGGACAACTTTAATTGTGGCCGGAACGAGGAATACATTCCCGAAGATATGCTCCGGATTTTCGTCATAAATCGAAACGAAACCGAGGACCAGACAACCTTCTGCAACGAGACCGAGATTCTGTCAAGTCTCGTCTCGCATGGATACCATCCTAAAGCCCGCCTTAGACGAAAGCATTTTCCTTAGCATTTATCTTAACATTTGTGCCATGATCAAAAAGCTACCGTGTAAAGTGAGAAATATTATGACATTTCAGATGCCATGGCATTTCGCAAGGATAGCATCGATCTTATTTCCGTAGCATAACCAATCAGAAGCGACCTCTAGGTCACGAGTGCAGCTGTAATGGCTGCCGCACGAGATGTAAACAATGTATCATTGTATCATTAGATCTACTGATACGATTGTACCTGAAGATTACCATCACCCTGCATCGATTGTCGAAATTCTAAATTCTTTTGTAAAATTCAGAGAAAAGATCAGTGGCGTACACACTTATAATTATTCAAAAGCGAATTTTCTTGGCCTATATAAGGACCTGGAGAAAGTAAATTGGGATCAAATAATTAAACATCATAATCCAAATATTGCATTATCACAATTCTACTCATTACTAGACGCAGTTATAAGTGGGTATGTCCCTAAAAGGAAAATATATAAAAGATCATATCCAAGCTGGTTCACATCTGAAATAATAAGAACATTAAAGAACAAAGAATATTATAGGAAAAGGAAGAACTTATCCTATTATAACAACATTATGTTTATAGAGACACGTAAGAACTTAAAGAGTATGATAAGTAAAGCATACAAGTCTTATTTGAGAAATGCTGAAGGAAATATCACTGATAACTCAAAAATGTTCTGGAAATTCATTAAAAACAAAAAGAGAAATTTAAGTAATCAGAAACAAATGACTTTATGAAGCCCAAAATCTTGAGCCCAGCAAGGAAATTGACGATTCCTATGCTAAGTATTTTAACTGTGTATTCCTCTTCTCCCTCATCATATTCAATTCCTGAACCTTCCTATACTGAGGTAACTTATTGTCTTAACATTCACTCAGAAACTAATGATGATTATAACGAATCTGTAAAAAAAATTAAAATCGAATAAATCTAGTGGTGCGGATCAAATTCATATTTAAAGCTTGCGCTGACGTATTACGCATACCACTTTGTCATATATTTAATCAGATATTAAAAACCCAAATATTTCCCGATATTTGGAAAATTAGTAAAGTTGTCCCTATTTTTAAATCTGGTGATGCTTGTGATGTAAAAAACTATCGACCTATATCTTTCATTTCCGCTCCGTGTAAGATATTTGAACAAATTATTTATAAAAAAATATTTAACCATGTCAAACCATTTATAACTACAGAGGGTTTTACCCGAACAGAAGTACTACAACTAACTTGATCACATTAACCCAATTTGTTTTTGACTCATTTAATGAGGGATCCCCAGTAGATGTAATATATATTGATTTTGCCAAAGCTTTTGACAAATTAGACCACTCAATTTTGCTTCAGAAATTATCAAACTTTGGCTTTTCCATAAGTTTATTAAAACTAGTAGCTTCCTATTTAAGTAATCGAACCCAATTTGTAACATATAATCAGGTAACCTCTTTTCCGTTTATTGTGCACTCAGGCGTACCACAGGGTTCAAATTTGGGCCCTTTATTTTTTATATAATATATTAATGACTTACCACGAACAATTAAATACTCCAAGTGCTTATTGTTTGCCGATGATGTAAAAATATACAAGAGAGTAAATCATGAGACTGACTGTCTAGCTCTCCAATCCGATTTAAATAATTGTTACGTTTGGTCACAAACAAATAAGCTTTCTTTTAATGTCAATAAATGCTTTTGTACTTTCTTTTGCTCGACGACATATAAGATACACTCACAAATATATCATTAACAGTAATTCTTTAAGTAGAAAAAGCATTACCAAGGATTTAGGAATATGGTTAAACAACAAACTCACCTTTGATACTCATATTGAAAAAGTAGTTAACGACTCTTACAAAATTCTTGGCTTTGTTTTAAGAAACTCCAAAGATTTTTTTAATATCAACTCTTTAGTATATTTATTTAATAATCTTGTACGAACAAAATTATAATACGGGAGTACGGTATGGAACCCATACATCTCATGCCATATCAATAAAATTGAAAAAGCTCAGAATAATTTTTTACGACATATTTACTACAAAAAATACAAGAGATCTTCATATGCAGATCGCATCTCCTATGTTAAATTACTAAATGAATTCTCATGTGATACACTTCAACGAAGACGCGAAATGGCTGACCATATGTTACTATACAAACTTATTAACGGTATACTTGAGTGTGAAAATCTCTTACAGTTGATAAACTTTAATGTCAATTATAAGGTATTAAGGGTAAAAAAAAACATTTTACTGCAATAAATCAAACACAAAATTCCATCAAAATTCTCCAATCATTAGATTATTAAGTAAACATAATAATATTGTCTCAAATGGAATTGATTTGGATTTTGCTTTTAATATTAAAAACTTTCTATATAGTTTAAATAACATATTAGGTATAATATATAAATAAAACAGATTCAATTCTAGAGCGATATATTTATAGTCTCAAATACAATTTATAGCGTTTTAAATTTTGTATACATATAAACGAATTCAAATTTGAACTTTTGCTTTGTATGGATTATTCCTGTTTCTTATTTAAATAGTGGTATTCGTATAATTTCTTTATTATTCTCAAGCCTTTATAGTTTGTTACTTGTTTATGTTTTGTTTCTTCTGTCCTTTAGTTTACATACATATATTTGTAATATATGTATGTATTTTTTTGTATTTGCGTAACTTTTGTATTTGTATAACTTTTTGTATTCGTAATTATCTAAGGTTTTATGTAATAATTACTATGTGTTTGTATCATGTATTATATATTTATGTAAATTATATTATATATAGCAAATTATAATGCCTATTGTAATTGGAGCATTCGCTCTGTTTTAGGCCACTGGTTAATAAATAAATAAATAAATAAATCACTTCACATTTTTAAATGCCGATAACTATTCAACCGAGAAGAATAACGTTTCATATGAAACAATATTAGTTACACAACAATGGCGTTCCATAAATATACACTTTACAACATTCACTGTGCACGTATGGAAGAATATTTTAGTTGTTTTAAATGTAAACACCGTGCACTCAGCATAGATGGTGTAACTCGACGTGTCTTTCCTGCTGTATATATTACGTATATTGTAATCGCAAAAGCTTACCGAAATTTTACATGAAATGCTTTCGTGTAAAGTACTGTCACCTGTAAGATATTTGGAAGGATTTACAAAACATTTATGCTAGCAAAAATGTTAAATGAAATGCTTTCGTCTAAAGCAAGCTTAATACACTTTACTAAAGTTGTTCAATCTACATATTTAATATGCCTTTAAGATATTAGAAACGAATACCTGTTTCACGTGCTTTTTGGAGTGGTTTGGTAAGGTTAACAAACAACATAAATTAACGAAACGCAATTGACCAGACCAATTTTTGCAGGTCCCATAACTTAAAACCCGAGGCTAAATTTGGAAAAGAGTCCTTTCAGGGCGGCCAATCAGCTCCTGTTTCTTATTATCTCACGGACGCTTGCAACACGTTGCCCCCAGTACGGGACAATTTGCATTCTCGTTACAAAAGGAGCCGACTGTAATTTATGTATTCCGGCGGGTTCGTTGCAATCCAGCATTGAGTAAGGTCTGCTGTGATCTGTATAATGAAAAGGGCTTTCACCGTGTCGCATGCGTGTGTCTCTTGTTTTTTTGTGGGTTTTTTTTTTTGCTGGAAGGACAACTTCCGTTGTTTGACCCTTTTCTGCTTGCGTCGTCGTGTGTGTTCGAGAAGGTAAAGGATATGTGATTGGAAAGAAAATTGTCAACTGTGGTCAGTGGCGGGTCTATGCGCGAGCGCGCACGCACACAAAGACACATATGCCATCCCCCGTGGCGGAATTATAAGCATCACGGCTGCGAAACCAGAGGTTCGAGCCCTGGTCTAAGACATGTACAGTCACCGACAATAAAAATGGGACACTTAGATCCTAAAATACTCGCCATTCGTTGTGTGTGTTTCCTAACTCAACGGCGGCGAAATAACCTGCCATCGAAAATTTGCTGTTAAAATTCTCTCATCGCCGTAGAGATAGGCAACACACACACCACCTTACAGGGAAGCGAGACATGTGTTCCATTTTTATTGCGGGTGACTGTACAGAAGACACTGGAGGGGAAGAGATGGAAAGAAATTGACGGTATTTTAGGCTCCAAAAATGAAGTTTTAGACTCCTAAAACAGGCATTCAAAGTATGAAATTAGGCTCTAATAATAAAAAAATTAGGCACAAAAGAAAAATCTTAAATTAAATTTTACGTGATCCTGTAAAAGTTATTATAGAAACATACAAATTAAAAAATGGCCGCGGTGGCTCAGTCGGAAAAAAAAGTCGGTAACGCGTCTGACTACCATCTGATCCCCGGCCGGTTCAAATGCGGGAACTTTTCTAATGTTGAAAGCGGCCCCGGCGCCCACCCAGCGTCGAATAACATGGGCACCTGGGGAAAACCCTGGGGGTGGGGGGTAAAGGCAGTCAGGGGCGTGATGCTGATCACATCACCCCAACTCACGACTGGATCAAGAAAGTGTGGGGCGTTACCCCCACACCCCCTATACGCCTTCATGGCATAGTGCTAAGCACAGGGGAGCACTTTACCTTTTATTTACATACAAATTTAAAGAAGTTTTCTTCTTACACCAACGTTCATGTGTTAAAAACAATATTTTTAATGTAAAAAAAATACAGTACTTGAGCAACACGTTTAATCCGTTAGTTCATTTTGATTTTCAAATTTTCGACAATGAAACTGCGCCTTTTGTCAGTTAGAAGCATTTTAGAAGGACGAAAAAATTATCTCTGCAGAGACTGACTGAGTTCAAACGCCAGAGCCTCGTTAGTCTGCAAGACAGCAATCCACGGTACTGGTTTTCTGCCTGTTTAGGAGAAGGCAAGAATGAAAGATCACTCTAGGACCTACAGTAGCGAGATGCAGTCCTGGGCGAACTGAGTCGGCTGAAATGTATTTCGGAACCAGCTATCTATATTCGTGGACAGGAAAACCCAACATTCATTGCACTCTCAGTACAAATAGCTACTGAATAACTTAAAGATGTATAAACTTAGACTACACGGCCTCGGTCTTGGTATACATGCAATAGTATTTTAGTTACAGCAGCTTCTTAAGATTGTCCGCAAAAAGGAAAAAAACAGTAATGAGTCGGTTTCCCTTTGAGAATTTTGCAAACAATGCTTCCTCTCAGCGATAGCAAAGTGAATGGGATTGTAGTGGTGACGTAGTGCGATGGAGAAAAATTTAATGGGCCATTGGAATTGCATTCTTTGGGCGGCTTTCTGCTTCCTTGTTATACTTACGGTCTTCGAATTGCATTAAAGATTTAGTGTAGAGTACGATTTTATGTAAATGGCGGTACTAGATTTCGTTTCCGTACTATATCACTTACTCGTTCTCCTATCTGCGTTTCCATACAAGAAATATGAAGTAGAGGTCGATTGTTTACATGACGTTCCACTCAGAAGGAAATTGTCTTTCAAGGGACTTAATAAAAAACATGATTAAGTTGAGCTTACTGCAACCAATATTGCAGATTGTTCTTCCTTACCGCTGACTCGCAGGTGCATAATTTCAGTAAGATATAATTTTAGATCATGAAATCGCTTTGGTTTGTGTTCTACAATTAAAATAACCACGCCATTCTTCGTTTTAGTAGATGCAAACAACATCGCTAAACCATTTAACTCACGATAATTTAGTACAATTACTGCTATTAATGTTGATTATTATAATAAAATTATTGTTATAAGTTTTGTGTATATTGTCAGAAGCTTGGAGAACGTTTTATCAATCTTTCTTCTCTCTTTTTTTATTCTAACGCAATACAAGCACAGGGTATTGATTAATTAAACTCTGTAGATGACCTTCATAAAGATTCATGACAATGCAGCAAGCACGGCAAGACTGCTCGATACCAATTTAGTGGACGATCTCTTGGCGAAGTGGTTAGCATGGCGCGCGACGACGCCAAAGGTTCCAGAATCGAATCCCGGCCTGAGAATGTGTGTTGTTTGTGAGTGTCCTTTCATCGATTTCATCCTCATCGTCGCGATTAGACAAAAGTGGCAGAAAAGCGAGCCTAAATAACAAAATCAAATAAAATCAGGATACCAGTTAATAGTGGTGTATTTGAAAGAAATCAGAGGAACTACAGACGAACAAAGAAAAGGAAAAGAGGAAATAAATCGGAAGCTGGAAAGCAGACGACAATTTCAGATGTTTTGGTTCCAGATCAGAAAACTCTGAATGAGTCTGCACTCGAGGTTGAACCTCAATCCAACCCAAGAAACGTAGCGGGGCCCTCAGGAATGAAACCAAAAACGTCCATCAAACGGTCTAAGAACAAAACACGCCCGATTAATATCACTAAAGCAAGTTCCAAGTGAAGTGGAACGATGGGAACTCCAAATGTTGGATTTGCCATTCGAGAGTAACATGTCTCGATTTAACGCCTAAGATGCATTGCTGATTGTTTCATGTGCCGCAGACGTTTTCTTCAGTTCTTCGTTTAACCTATAGATGTAGCTGCTCAGAATATTGATATTTCTTATAATTTCTTTTACGGGCTAACAAACCTTTTCGTTCTTGCCCTTGCTTATGTTTTGCACAATTATATTTGCACTCAGAAAGTTTCAAGTACCTTTGAGGAATTCATTTTTTTCTCAAAACATTAGATACTTTACGTCATTGTACACAGAAAAATATATACAAATAGATCTATTTATAAGCAACTGCTTTTCATTGGTTACAACTGCTTTTCATTGCGTCACAGATAAAATAATGTAACATGGCTCTAGAATATTTCATGGATTTTTTCTCATGCTGAGAACACCAAACTTAACCCTCCTAACCAACTAACATGCATTACTTTCACAGCTATAATTCTAATAATGCCTACATTGTTAGGTTAGGAGACAAGGTTGAAGGTTATGAGCTATCCATTTTAGCGACCTGTTAGCAGTTGGATGTCCCCGCACCTTATTCGCGTAACCAGGGGGGTAACTGATGGAGCTAGAGCACCTCCAGAAATTTTGAGAAAATCAAAATTTTCAGGAAAAAGCATCAAAGAATTCGGGGGAAAACCAAAGTGGCAAATGTAAATGCAAACTCATCTTTAAACGCACCTCGCGATTACCTTTTTGACTTTGAACATTTTTTAAAACGGCGGTTGAAGATGATAATTGCGAAATATTTTGTACTGCATCCCGCTCCTACCTAGAACGCAGCTATGTGATATCACTTTTACAATTACAGCCCCCTCCGAAAGAAAATTCTCCGTACGCTAGTGGCCCCAAACTCGGGGCAACATTGACACATCCGGATTCTTTTTTCTCCGCAACTATTCACTTCAGAGCAATTTTGAATGCACCACTCGATTCAACAATCCATGTTTACTATTGATATTTCTCTCATGACTTTATGTTAATACATTGAATTACATTATACATTAAATCTTGAGGATCCAAACATAACAAAATTTTCCTCGAATTTGTATTTTCCCGCATATCAATTTTTTTCAGCTTGGTTCCCCGAAAAACGTAAAATCGAGGTTTCACTGTACATAGTGGCGTACTGTCGAGAATTTATCAAAAAGATATATACACTCTATCTCAGTGTCTCTGGAGCAGGCGAACGAAAACAAGTTTCTGCGCGAGTAGGGACGCGAGACGACTCCACCAACGAATACGTGAGAAGAACGGGATTGCATGGTGGGGGAAAACGACAGCAGTTACCAGCCTTCCCAGCAGCGTGTACTGCTTCGCTCTGCCAACTAGACCCCCTACCCCTTCCCTACCTTGCTCCAGAGATAATTGGGACAGGGTATAACTAGCCTGGTTGACGGTACAGATAATACAGGGTGTATCAAAAAGAATCATCCGATTTCAAAGGGCTATACTTAGGAAACCAATGAACATAGAATCTCGCAGCAAGTTGTAAAATACATGTTGGAACATAAAGTTGTACTTACAGTAGGTTTTACTTTGTTCAAGGTAGATCTCTTCCTGGTGCAGCTCACTCATTAGTCCGCACCATGAAGGCTACCCAGCAACAGGAAGCATTCTGCGTTCTCTACTTCAACAAATGTGAGTCCCTTACAGCTGTGCAGCGTGAGTTTCGTCGTCACCACCTACTGCTCACAGTATTCGACGTTGCACAGTTCTAACGAACTCACATTTCTTGAAGCAGAGCATGCAGAATGCTTCCAGTTGCTTTGTTGTCTTCTTGATGCGGACTGAAGAGTGAGCTGCACCAGTAAAGCACTTACCTGCAACAAATCAAAACCTACTGTAAGTAAAACGTGATGTTTCAACATGTATTTTACAACTTACTGCAAGATTCTATGTTCATTGGTTTCCTAAATATGGCCTTTTTAAATAGGATGATTCTATTTTATATACGGTGTATTTTCTCCTGGAATCAAACCGTGGCACTACTCCAAAACCCTCATATAGAAGGCACCAACCATAAATGACTGCAGTACACAAGTAATCTAGTCCGAACACCCCTGCCATACATGTTTTTGTTTGTCATTCGTGCAACAATAAATTGAATCCAGTAAACATTTGAATGCAATTTTCTTCCCCTGCACTGCAACCCCTTTCCCCCAATCCATCCATCCCACTCCACCAATGCATCCCAGAGCTGAATTTATTATACTGCATCGTTTAGTGCATCTAGCGGCGATGGCTTGTTAGCGCCAAACAATTGAATTATCTCCTACACGTGTTCGTGGAATGGGCAACACGCGTAGTGCATTCACGGATCGGGGTATACGGTTCGTCACTTCCCAATGGTACGGCGTCACGACGAGCAACAATGCCCGTCCGCAGCTCATTGTTTCGCCTCTCTTGAGGTGAGAACGTCCATCGTTTGGTCTGAGAGAGGAAACCACGTGAACTGAGAGGGGTTAGAAAGGGTTGATTGCTTCATTTTAAGGCGAACATTACACGTGTAGATCTGATACAATTACTCTGATAATTTCTCAGGGTTCTTGTCTTGTGAGATGAACGGGATTGCGTGGAGGGAGGAAAGCGACTGCAGTTAGGCAGCAGGTACAGGCAAATAAACTTGTCATCTCACTATTCACATTGAAAACGAAAATTCAGACAGAAAGGGTGGGCAGGGGCGCATTTTCGTCCGCATTTTATGCACATTTATCTTGTGAGATACACAATTCCTCATCTCAAAAACTGTTTCTTTTCCATGGAGTTATGCCGGCAGAGTGATTAACACAGCGCGCTAAGACAGCATCGGACAGGGTTCGAATCCCGGCCTGGACATGGGTGTCCCCTCATCAATTTCATTGTATCATCACCATCCTCATCTCCGCGATTAGCCAAAAATGGCAGATAAGTGAAATGAAATAAATCAATCAATCAATCGTTACTTATTGGGCATTATTATGCTATTAAAGTTAATATGATTTTTTTCACATGTTTAAGATAAGAGAGATGTGAGGAAGAGAAAATCGATTAAGGGTTTGAGTTTGTCTTGTAAGTCCACTTTATGCACAGAAAGACTATTCGGGGCTGGACCTACAGTTGAAAGTACCTTCACAGGCACAGAACCCGGAACTCCATGATTACAAGGTAATGACATTAACACTACACCATCGAGGAGGCGTCGATTAAGAGCAAAACTGGAATGGGTGTGGGGAGGGGGTGTATGGTACATGCAAGTAGAGAGAGTACAAAGATGTGAATAATAAGAAGAGGGTAAGGAGGAGAGAAATAGAGGAAAAAGAGAAAGTTGAAAATATGAAGAGGAGCGTGCGTGTGGGGGGGGTGATTTGTGTGTGTATGTGTGTAAACGAGTAATTTCATGTAATATTTACATAACATCTGCATTTATACCTGGCCAGCCTTATTTATCAACAAATAAGTTGATCCTGCCCTTTAATTTTTCTGGTGCTGCCACTGCATTGAATCGGTCTCCCTCCACAAATAGCTTTTCGTTCATTTTTCATTGGTTCATTGCGCATATATTCCCACGCAGCTTCCTTCCCTTGCACCATTTTAGCTGCAAGCATAGCTTCGTACACCAAGACCCCGAAAACTTTCGAGATAATTTCGTTCTACAATTCCAACTCTTCTAATCATAAGCCTACCCTTCAACGCATTCCTACTTGTCACAACGTTCAGAAGCAACACGCAAGCAAAGACACGTGAATACGTGTTGATGACACATCTCCCACATTCGGTAACAAACTCATTAAGTGAAATTTGACCCCCGTGGCATTATTTTCATTGGGGGTTCAACTTGGGAAGTCTTTTCGAAAAGAAACTTTCGTGATAGACTTCCAAGGTCAGCGAGCGGACCTACCAACAGAAATTTCTTCGGGATAAAAATGAAGCGATTCACAGACAACGGATGCTCACCAACTTTTTTTTCTTCTTCTTTCATGATCTTGCTACACAAGCTCCTGACCGAACTGCCACAGTTTCTGTGAGAAAACATGCAGAGGTAATATTCTTTTTGGCGTGAAACTGTCGACATTAAAAAGCTGTTGGTTAACATGGAAGGCTTGTCCTCGCCTACAACAAGATGTCTCTTGCTGTAATTCTTCGTGGCTGCAAGTTTCGTTTTTTAGGTCAGGATCGCGTAAACCGACTTTACAGTCGCTAAGTATACCCGAGACCTTGTAAAAGGAAGAACAGGTCAGGTTTTTACGTGTGCCTCAGCTTTTGTAGCTCCTGGAGCGCTCGTCTGACCTCACGTGAATTTTTCTTGCCTTTTTTTTCATGTCTAGAAGAGTGACACTCAATTATTATACACGTGTGATTGCACGTATTGCAGAGTAACCTAGATTTGCTACTAGCTATGCTACAAGAAATGCGTGCGGGGACGCTAGGTGGCAGAAGTGTCAAAGTGGAGAGTCTGTCGCTATTTCCAAACTTACTAGTAAGAGCCAATTATTCTAAAAGTTTACAATTATTCAGTATTTTTTACATTTATTTATTTACTTCAAGTTTCAGATACAGTGCTAAAAGACCATGTTATACTGAAACTGTGCAATAAGATAACGAAAATAACAACAACAAAACAAGACAATACAAGATGACAGAAAAAAAGTTACACGTACATTCTTAGCGATTGTTGGAAACTGCGAAGTGGGGGTCCTATAGTAAAGATTTATACCCTCTCATAAAAATAGAGAAAATCATGTTATTTAATTGCAGTGATGTGCCGTAGACTATAAGTTTACGTCTACACGTAATCTACGCGTATATTACATTGGGTTGTAGTTTACATAGACTACGTAGACAATCTAAAGTGCATTAAAATTAATTTTCAAGGGTTTCATGAAAGGAAATTGACATTTTCAACTATATTAGTTCCTAACGAAATGAAAAGAACCCTATTTACAACAAAATTTCTCTTCTCTTCTATTTTCAACTCAGGAAGATAAATAGTATGCCAAAAATAACAACAGATGGCAGTCGTGAAGCATGAGTGGTCTTTTCCCCATAAAACACTAGAATATTTCCTATATTAGGTTTCTTCCTAGGTGAGAAATTGTTCGAATTTGAAAGAGTATGAAAAGTTCTCCTCACACATCAGCAACTGATACGCAGTATAATTTTCTTTTAATTCCACGGCGCCCTTTGCTAAGTTATCACGTTTCGCCATGTTGTTTACATAGATTACGTAATCTACGTGTATAAAATAGTGTACGTGTAGAATGTAGACTATCGTTGTTTACGCGTAGACGCATATTACTGTTTAATTGTGGTTCCACAAACTGATAACACGAAAAGGCAAATACTTACCTCATGTTCTACAATAAATGTTACTATTGGAAAGGGGATAGGTGTACCCTAGGTATCCGTCCATTCTAGAATACGATTTTAATGTTTAAGAATATTGAGATTAGTTACCGGAAAGGAAGTTGTGTATACGTTAAGGAAAGGTGCATTTTTTAAAAGTATGACGTTGAAATTATTTGAGAAAACAGCTAGAATAAGATGGGAAAAAATTATTTCAAATAGTATCTCAAATACGTCATAATCTTTACTGAGATGACGTAAGAGAAGAGGTGAGCATCTACATCTACATGCATCACCTTACAACTGTAACCTTAGTTAGAGCAAGTTCCTAGAACAACGTATCAACACTTCCGTTGCGACCAACCCTCTTATATAAATGGACGAGACCAGACCTGGGGACATTATTTCAGCTGCTGCCAAGTAGTTTTCTCAAAAAGTAAAGAAAATAGAACAAGACTGCCTTCAGTCAGTTATTGTGCCACTCGAACGCGTGCCCGTGAAGCAGCTGGAACGACGTCACTTGGATAAATCTTCCTGGCTTTCTGCCACTTTTGGCTAATCGCGACGATGTGGTTGAGTGATTATATGAAATTGATGAAGGCACACTCACAAAGGAACGCCCATGTCCGGAACTCCTGAAGAAATACAGGAAGAAAGAAGAGATGGGGAGATGTTCTTCTTTAAATAAACCTTATATCTTATCATTAGGGACATTGAATTTTTGCGATGCGCGAAATCGTGAAATGTGAAAGAAAGATGCAATTTTGAACATTCTGCACGTAACTACACCCCCAATGATGAAATATGCATGAGTTTTATTCGCGAAGTAATGCGAAATGTGTGCTTTTCCACGAAATGAGCGCTTTTTCGCGAAATAACCGTGAAATATCATCAAATTAAGTAGAAAACACGCAAAAAACGGCAATCGAGGTTGTGCGCACAAACTGTCAATTTATTTATTTATTTATTTGTCTGGAAAAATTGTGACGTTTATTTGTAACGAAACGTTTGCCTGAAGTTTCCTACCACTTGCAGCTGAAGAATGTTTTATCTTCGATCACATCAGGAAGACGCTGCAAATTTGGATTTCCCATGCACATAATCTCAGTTCGGAAACTTCGCTCCCTGTCAAGCTGCATTTCTTTCTTCCCCCGAATGTCTACTCAAATTCCAGTTTCATTGAACTTGCTAGCTGTACCAGCGATAAGATTAGTCTGTTCCCGCACATCAAAAAAAACAATGGTGTCATTTGTGTTCAGTCATGAATGAATTTTGTTTATCATCATGTGATTTTCAACATGTGTTTGTGTATGTGCAGTAGTGATAATTTTATTTGTTGGACAGCAAGGATATCCTTTAAATAAAATACATACAATGAATAAATCACTTGAGATATGCAATTTAGAAATGAAGTGATTTTGTGCTGATGTTTTCTTTTTGGTTGGATAGCTAAGTACTTGTGTATGTGTACAGTATATGAATATGAAGTAGTTTATCAATTTATAGCTCTTTTGTATGTTGTTTCCTCTCATAATGAAAAAGTGTGTCCCAATTTTTTTTTCCACCGCTGGTATAACCGCTGATCTAACATTTTATTTACCGCTCTCCTTAGTTTTTATTTACCATAAATTTGTCTCCCTACTTATCATCTATTCCATATATATATGGCACTTTGTTTATGGAAGCTGGACCAAAGAGGGTTTGGCTAGTCGCTACAACAGAAAAGTTTAAAAGGCTAGCTAGTGAACAAAATTGGAGAAGAAAATTATGACAGAGAAGAAAAAGAGAAGACATAATTAGAGAGAGAAAGACAGATGGCAGTGCTGTAACTGTTTTTTTAATTATACCTGAAATATAAAAATCTCTTACTTTTACGCCCTTATGAACAAGCAATAATATGCACGTCAATATTGTCCACGTTCTTCATTGAACACAAGACAAGATAGGAGTCATAAAGTAGCAGAAGCGAGTAACTCATAAAGAAGACCGCATGTCTGTTAGATACTCCACTGACTTTGAGTAAGGGCCCAATTACTTGCGGAAGTGTTAGAGGCATCGTTTGAATAGCACGTACGTAATACAGTAAAATTTGCATATCCCGGAACCTCTATAAGAAGGAAACCTGTAAATACGGAAAAAAGTCCCCAGAACGGACCGATTTTATACCTGAAAATGACCTGCATAAGGCGGAAACCTCCTTAACGCGGAAACGGAACACCATTTAAAGACCAACGAGATGTTTTCACAATACTCATAGCTGTTACGATTCCGTTTCTTTCTTTCATCTCTTACCCTCTTTCTCCAACTTTCTTTGTCTATTTCTCCTCTGTTCTTTCGCCATCTTTCTATTTTTCTTGTTATCTCTCTTTGTTTCTTTCTTTTTCTTCACTTTTATCTCAATTTTTCTTCACCTCTCTTATTCCATCTTTCTCTTTCCCTCTATGCACATCGCGCTACGACGCCAGGGGTCCCGGGTTCGAAAAGATACATAAGTACGTACTGTACGTTCTTACAATACCGTAAAAAGTGTACCAACATGTTGTGTAGTTACATAATTGTAATCTCTGCTATGCTTATTGCGACTGTATCGCATTTTTATTCATTACGTACATGCATTAGTACTCTACATTATAAGTAATGCGAAATGTAAATCTGTCTTTCCATTATTTCCTGCTGCGATCTATACTGTATTTAAAGTTAACCCTGTGTAAGAAGGAAAACTGCTAAGACGGAAAATGTTGCTCGGAACCATCATATTCCGGGATAGATATAGGTTTTACTGTATTAGAAATCAACCATCTCTGCTAAACCCCCGCCGAAATTCCTTTCTGGTTACGGTCCTGCTCACAATATTTTAATCAGGCCTTTTCCTGGACAATCTGTATTGTTTCGGATTCTTTCCTTTGTTTCCTCGCTTTGAAGGCATTTACCACGCGTAACGGCTTGCCTTTCAACTCTCCAGGAACTTCATCGCGAGATTAAACGCACTCGAGGAAGCCTGATTCCTCAGATGAACCTGTCTCTCTCCTGATTAGACGCTTCTGCTACCGTGCTGACTGATAGGGGAGAAGGCAAGACGAGCCAGAAATCTCAATGGATCGGACGTATTCGTTGTCAAAGCCTGTGCGTCTTGGAGAATGGATTAGCAGACAGTCTTCAAGGTTCTTCAATAATCTTCAAGACTTCCAACAAATTCCTCTCCCAGAGACAAAAGGAGAGGATTTTTGCAAGTCAAATTTGAAAGGGAAGATTTTCTTTTGTCTTATTTTTTTTCTCTTGTTCCTTTTCTCTTAATTTAACGATTTCATTATATCCTCTTGCTTTGTGTGTTTGCCGTAAATTCACAATTTCCTCTTTCTCTTTCTCTTTCCAGTGGCGTCGCCTGAAAATTTTCTTCGGGTGGGATCAAAGGGTTGACGTCATAATTTCAGGTGAGTTATGCTTCGATTATCGTTGCTACGATTCTTTTCCTATTTCTATATTTTCTCTTCCTTTTTCTCCTTCCCTTTCTCCCTCTGTCTTCTCCTTTCAGCCTATTTTTCGTATTTACATTTTTCACTCTCTCTCTCTTTCTCTCTCTTCTCTCGGTCATTCTTCCTCTGGATATCTCAATTTCTTCTTCCTACTTGTCTCTCTTTGTGTTGTCATCCTCTCTTTCTCAATCTTGTTCTTTATTCATCTGTTTCTGTATTTCTTTCTTACTATTTTTATTTTTCCTTTTGTTTCACCAATAGATTATTTTCTCTCTTCCTGTTTGTCTCTCCCTTCCTCACTCTCGCTTTTTATTTGTTTCTTTCTCTATTCCTTCTTCCCTTTTTCCCTTTATTTTCTTTAGTTTTTTTCTCTCTCTCTGTCTCTATCTCACAAACACACTCTTTCTTCCTTCCTGTTTCTCTCACCATCTCTCCTTCCTCACCCTCGCTCTTTCTATGTTTCTCTAATTCTCTTCTGTTCTTCCTTTTTTCTATTTCTTTCTATTTGTTTGTCTATCGTTCTCCTCTCTCTCTCTTTCTCTATCTCTCTCTCTTTAGCGATTCCACGAAAATCCTTACACCTTAACATCAAGAGAGAACACAGTTGGAAACAGAGTTGCCAAATCTAGCCCCATGTTACAAATTTTCAAGTTGACAATTAACTGTCGTAAAGTTACCTAAATCCATTTCAAGAAAGTAAGTTACAATTACTTACTCTTAAAAGTAGCTAAAGTAATTAGAATTTCTCGAAGAAAACTGTTACTTGTGACTACGTAACACGAAACTAGTTACTTCCAAACAATGAAAAATAGAGAATGTATTCCAGCGAAGCATAATTGCAATGAGTGCCTCGAAACAATTGCGGAAGCATTCACGGCAATCGTCCAATGAAGCGGAGAACTCAGCCACTGTCGATTTGCAAAAATAAAAAAGGAACCTTGCCGTACGGTAAAGAGATTCGTGACTGTTCACTTCGGAAGCTGATCCAGGAAAAATTCACAGTTGAGTCACGCTTATCTGAGCGTGTAGCTATCTGACCGACTTGCTTCCGCGCATGGCGAGCTGTATGCTGATTTCTAACAAAAGATGGATGGTTCGATTCCTGAATTGTGAATTTGCTGTGTGTCTATCTTGCTGAAACTTGCAAAAACGAATTTCTTCTTACCCACCAAATAAAACGAGCAAGTGTGTGTGTGTGTGTATCAGGCCCGTAGCCAGGCAGGCCCCCCTTCCTGGCACTGCCGTCAGCCCCCTTAACATTAGGTAAAACTATTTTGTGTAATTTGTTTGCAGTGAAGAGTGAAATTGTAGACAGCAGATATTATTTTGCTCACAACTTTGGTGAAGGATAAATTCACAGAGCATGAACAACAGCTATTATATTCGTTAATCTTGTTTATAAGAAGTCTATCTTCTCTAGACTCTAGAAAGTTCCTTCATAGGGGAGTTCCTTTATCTGTACCTTCGCTGCCCTTGTTGCGTTGCGAGTTGTGACCTCCCGTTTAGACAGAAACCTGTAGATTTGACACTTCATCATGCAAATTCCCTCGGTATCTGCGTCAAGGGTCAACATGAAACGAAGGGGAGTTTTATTGTTTCGGCCCGGAGGTGGAATGTACACTAGGCACTATGACTGAATACTGTCCATTTTTCTTGTGATATACCTAGTTAATATCTGTATCATCAAAAGTATGGAGTGTGTTGTAATGGATGATTTCAGTAGCAGTCAATTGACACTTCAAGCGATATTAAAAAAAATAATATTTGTATGATGTTTCTAAAATAATATAATGCCCCCCCCTGCTCCTCCACACCCCTACACACACACTCATAATTAACCTTTATTTAATACTGTTAAACTGGATCCCACTTTAAACTGAAGGTCCTGCCGGACACTGCGGCAGAGTGGTTAGCACATCGCGCTACGATGCCAAGGGTCCCGGGTTCGAATCCCGCTCGGGCTTGGTTGTTTGTGAATGTCCATTCATCAATTTCATCATTTCATCACTCATCCCCATCTTCGCAAATTAACCAAGAGGCACAAAACGCGAAGTATAATAAACTAAATCAATCAATTTAAACTGTAGGTCCAGTCCCGATTAGCCTATATTTACATAAAGTGGACTCAAAGCAACAAATCAATCAATACTGTTAAACTTTTCAAAAATTGACTTGGTTTACAAGGGCCCCCTGATAACCCATGAGCCCGCCCCTGCAGATCAATTCTAGCTACGGGCCTGGGGTATATAAGAGTATTTTTTTGGCTACTTCCCTACAAACTGTTTGACTGGTTATTTGCTTTGCTTTTTCTGCATCTTTTGGCTTATCTCGAACATGAATATGAATGGTAGTGAAATTGATGACAGGACAACAGTCATTAACGCATATGCACAGCATGCTATATAAGTCCCACAAAGGAGTAAGTATACTGGATGTGAGTCCAGACCCCCGAGGGGTGTAAGGAGTGACTTTCGCAAAAGGCATCCAAAAATCAATCTCACTTTCATGTGGTATACCCCAATGATGCAGGCCAACAAGGCCCTGGCGTCTGGACCTACGGCCAGTATAATCCTCAGTAGAGCTGTGTTCTCCTGTGTTTTGTACTTATATATATACAGTATATAGGGTCTACCAATTTGAACGTCAAATCTTCAAAATTAGATAGAATGAAAACCAAAAGTGATAATGGAATATTTTTACTTTATTTTGAAGAGCAAACAATGGCATTATGTTTTGAACAATATGTCGTTCAATGTCCTCCTCTGCTTCGGTGGGTGAATGGATTCTGAATGTCAAATTTTCCAGCACATCTGCACATATTTTGAGCGGTATAGCCTCAATGGTTCGTTCGATGTTCCGTTTCAGGTCACGAACTGTGCGTGGCTTATGAACCTTAGATTTGACATAACCCCATAGAAAGTAATCCAGGGGGGTTAGGTCACATGATCTTGGTGGCCAATTCACATCACCCTTTCTGGACAGAACTCGTCTGGAGACCTTTTCCTGCAATAATTGCATTGTTTGGCGAGCTGTGTGGCAAGTTGCACCGTCCTGTTGGAAAAACACATTGTTGATGTCAAGATTTTCCAGTTTAGGCCACAAAAACTGCACCACCATATTCCTGTATCGCTCCCCATTGACAGTCACGTGATTTTCATGTTGGTTCTCAAAACAATATGACCCGATCACGCCATTTGGCCCAAAATTCACGTTTTGTTTGTTAACGTTGCCATGAAGAAAAATATGTGCTTCATCGGAAAAGATGATAAAATTCCTCTCAATGCAGGAAATGTCTGTCGAACTGAACACGAATTTCGATAATAAATTCGAATAATTTCTATGCGTTATTGCATTGTGTATCTCTCTATGATAACTTGCCACAGACTACTGCAAACATATGTTACAGTTCCATCTCGTCATTCCAGTCAGTGTTACCATAACACTCTTTCAAAGTTCTGACGTTCAAATTGGTAGACGCTTTATGTGCTGATCGCACCTTTACAGTCTCAGCTTTTAACCTACGTAAGGAGATTTTAGTCCTCAGAGACACGTGCTAATTTTAGCTATGGTAAGGGGCTTGATCTCGTGTAATATGATGTGTGCAAATAGCCTAAGTACTGACGCACCCAAAAATATTAATCCAAACAATCATTCTAGACGACAGAGCATCGTTAGTCTGCAATATGCAGTTCAGGACCCTGCACACGACATATAGGGTGATGTGTAAGTAGGTCCTCACACATTTACAATTTCAGCCTCTTGTAGATGTGATGTGATCGCACCACGCTCTGCCGTCTTTGTCCCCTAAAGGGTTGCCATCATATGCCCCTCCCACACGCACACAGCTGCTAGATTCTTCTGAGGACTAGTTTGAGCTTTGCATTTGAAGAAAGTCATTCAAGGTGTTTCAATACAGTGGACTACATTTGCGAAAGACATAATAAGAATAAAATATTGGAATTTATTCTATATTCTAATTTTAGGTTACGTATTTCCTGCCTCTGTACAATAATGATGAATTGTGATGTTCAATCAAATTGATGAACGGACACTCACAAAGAAACACGCATATGCAAGCCTGGATTCAAACTCGTATATTAAGTCTCGTCACCCAGATGCCGATGCAACTTCTTTAACTAATAGTATCAAAAAATTGTCAATCAAAAATATTGCACTTCATGTGTGTTGCTATTATTAGTTAGTGAGAGAAGCAATGGTAAGGTTCTGTAAGTTCCGAGTAACAAAAATGACCGGTTTTAGTTAACAATTGATGGGATATCGGTCAAGTAAGTGTTCACGAACGCAATGAGCGTGGTTTCCAGCCACATAAGGATCTTGACTTTCTATTCCTGGTGAGAGTTATAGAAGAGATTGTCATCAAGACCTGAAACAAAATAGTAATACACTCCAACCCTACAGTGCAGCAGGTCGAAGCAGATAATCCACACCGTCGAATACACAAAATTCCAAGTCTTCTGTAGTAGATTTGGATGAATGTGACCATCGCTGAATTGCTACTCTAACTTTGACAACTGCATCGTACATTTGTTATTTTACCTACGACAATAGACATCAAGACTGCTAAGGACTCCAGCTCTACATACTCTGACGGTACAAGAATGACATTTTTTTCTACGACACAATATATTCACTTCCTACCTACAACAGCATTAAGTAGTAATAGATTCAACCTTATTAATTAGGATTTATTCTCCGGGAAGTTTCAGGATTGAACTTACTACTTCGAAGCAGAGCCTACATACTTCTTTATTTCTTTCTATCATTCTCTCTTCCGCTTGGTAGAGGATAGGTTTGGTTTGGTTTGATTTGGTATTTTAAGTCCACGTTATGCGCAGTAAGGCTAATCGGAACTGGACCTACAGTTTAAAGTGGAATCCGATCCACTTGTGCCTCCACCGGGTTGGTAGAGGATAGGGAAGGATCGCCAAGAGAAAGAGGAAAGTGAGGGGAGAGGACTCATTGTGGGAAAGCAGGACAAGGTTAAAATCTCCCACGTCTCAGTAATGAGATAGGCGAGACGGAGGGACAACTTATGCTTTTTCTGCTCCCCGGAAGCTAGGATTGTATCATGCATTAACATCTTTCATCAGTAGCATCATACTGTGGGAGGCAACAAATAATTCCCAAATTTTCTCAAATGGGAAAAGCTCTGCCAGCTACGTGTTAGGGTCAAATCAAGCGCATAACTGACCTCATATTAGTGTGAAGATGTAGCTCAATTATGACGTAAGTAACGGCATTGTTTATACTTCAGTTAATATCTGATGCTGTGACATCTGTTGGCAGGAAAAGGAACGATGCCTCAAGTGTTGGTTGTTTCTCGACTTGCCATCACTCCTACACGAACCACCGTACAAGAACAACCAAATTTACGCCATGCTGTCGGAAAAACTTGTTCATGACGTGAGTGGACATCTTCGGCACCTGTTGCTGAAAAGTCGAGTTTCTTCGTCACCGTCGAAATGAACCATCCCTTTCTATGGAGGTGCATACATGCATCCTTTCAGCTATGAGGATCACGTCCGCGTGAGCCGGTTACGCTCCACGTTTATCTAGATTCGTTTTTCTTTTATTTCTTATTTTTCCTTTTTTGCTTTTCCCTATCTCTTCTACTCTATACTCTGATTGGACTCAGGTGTTCATCCTGCGTATGCACTCTCCCCCCCCCCTTCTTCCCTCTATCTACTTTCCTCTTCTTGTTGTGGTTCCTTCGCTGCTGTTCTTCCTCTGAACAACTTTTTACGAAAACATTGTCAGTGTTGCCACTGTCTCTTTTGAAAAAATACTATGTAACATGGCAGGGTGACCTTAGCGATTAACGTTATGTGTTTCTCTTTCGCTGATCCTGCGTCAATTCATCGTTCACACCGTAGAAAGGTAGAAAAATGACGTAAAGTGGCTAATTAAAGAACGAGGAACTGAGACTAAAATTTTGGTCTGACATTTCTGGTTATTTTACCCTCAATCAGAACGTTAGGAGAAATATATTGCAATCGTTTTTTTATTATTCATCAAAGTTTTATCGTTTTAGTTCTTACGATGATATACAGAATCCATCGCTAACGTTCATTTTTGCGGTGTTAATATGGTTATAAAATAACAAACCATATTTTTGGAGAAATAAGAAAATGGTACATGATTCCAGAGAAAAGAACTTTAGTATGTCAATGTGATTATGATCAACAATTCAACGTGATTCTCTCTCTCTCTCTTTTTTGCTTAAGAATGTATATTTTAATATTATATATATATACAGGGTGTCTCAAAAGTAATAGCGCAAACTGACACAGGTGAGGGTACACGATAATAGAATCAAGAAAGTCTCAGTAAACATGGGTCTGCAAACGAGCCGTTTTCGAGATAATCGCGAATGTGTGATTACAAGCCGCCACTGCCTTCATTGTATGAAGTCGTCCTAGTTGGTAAAATGCTAACAATACAGTAATAAAAGTCATTGGAGATCTCATTGCTTTTATTGAACATTCTACTTACATCCTGTTTGATTACAACTCCACCTCCCGGAAATGTTCTGTTTTTGTAAACAAAGAGCAAACCTCGGACCGCGCAAGAAGTAAAGCAATCGGTGTTTACAAAATGCAATCAGTGACAGATTCTAACCACACATTCGCACATATTATTAGCATTTTACCAACTAGGACGACGTTTACAAACAATGAAGTCAGTGGGGGCTTGTAAACACACATTCGCGATTATCTCGAAAACGGCTCGTTTGCAGACTCATGTTTACTGAGACTTTTATGCTTCTATTATCGTGTAATTTCACCTGTATCAGTTTGCGCTATTACTTATGAGACACCCTGTGTGTGTGCCTGTGTCAAAATAGTATTTCAAGAGAGACACATAAAATTGAAGGATGGTAAAATATCAGTGTATGTATGGCAACATATCTCACTAGAAGACTGGACCAAATTAGAGGACGTCCTCGCCTTGTAATCAAGGGGTCCCCGGTTCGATACCCGGTGGAGGCACATAGTGGTTCGGATCCCACTTTAAACTGTCCAGTCCCGATTAGCCTTACTGCGCATAAATATGACTTAAAACGCCAAATCAATCCAATCCAAATTAGAGGACTTCTGGCATTTTTTTAGGAATGCCAGATGGCCACGTCTGACCAGGGTCAACAATGTTTCTTCTTTAAGCTTGTATGTACAGTCACCGGCAATAAAAATGGGACGCCTAGATCCCGAAATATCTGCTTCGTTGTGTGTGTCCGCTTTGAGCCAACTCCAATAGCAACTTTTCAATAGCAAGTTCGACTATTGCCTCGAAGTGAGGTAACACATAACTCCTTACAGGGAAGCGGGTATTGCAGGTTCTATGTGTCTCATTTTTATTTCCGATGATTGTACACTCAACAGCAAAGGAAATAGTAGGTGAATTGTCCATCACCATTTCCATTTAGTCTGTTTCCCAGAATGTGATCATCATAAATTAAACAAAAAAACATCAATATGCAAAGAATAATATCAGCTACGTATCTAGTGAATTCCATGCCCTAAAACAACAGATAACATGTTATACATAATCTCAATAGATGGGTCTGCCAAAAGTAAACTATTTATGGAAGTTGGCCAAGTCCACAATACACAAAAAATTTACAAGTATATAACGGATATTATTGACTATTATAATTAGCAAAACTGAAGGAACTACAGAACAAGTTTCACTATATGAAACCTTTTTAATAATTCGCATAAATGAAAGCACACTCAACACTTCAGTGCATATTTTGTAAAATCGGGTTACTTTAAAACAACAACAATGAAACAGTTACAACTTGATTGGTGCACAAAAAAAAAATATTGTCAGCAACGTAGGTAATGTCAAACTGCCCTGGACTATTAACCAGGAAACATTCAGCACATGGACGTAAGGGATGTTCTTTTCCCCTCCATGAAAACGAGTGTTAAAAATCTTAATTTGGTTAATTATGCTTTTTTACGTTGGAAACTAAAACAAATGTTATTTTCTTTCAAAACAACTCAAAATAAAGCATTGCCACAATTTCGAAGTACGTACGGTACATATTCCTTGTCCTTCCTGGGAAAGTGTTACCTCCCTGAGCAAGTTTTGTTTCCAATAAAAGAGACGCAGCTGGCAACCATGCAGACCGGTCCATCCCACAGATCAGTCTATGTAGCCCGACCACTTTCTCGTATACCAACAGGGTGCGATCAAGAGCAAGTAGCAGGTGTATTGCCCCGGGCGCTGACTGCTAGAATCAAAGGGTATTTTATGGGGAAAATGAACGCAGTCCCCAGAACCACATGACCGATATTGAAATATGCTGTATTCCTCCCAGCGGAATTTGTTAATGGCCGCAGCGTCCGTTTTTTGCTTGACTTTTGAATTTCTTGCTTCTCACTTACAAGGTTTAATAGTTAGGGGAAACGAGTGTGGGAATGCAACGCCTCCTGGTATGCCTTTCGAGAAGTAAGAGATCATTTTTAACTCTTCTCAAATGAGGATTGCTCTACGAGGAGTTGAAGATGTTTGTTCACGCTTTCTTGCGAGATGAAAGTGAAAATGGTTGTAGATTGAATTGAAGATATGAAGAAGAATGATCGTTTATTGAAGACTCTTCCTTGTTAGGTCTTGAAGACGCACAGTCATCGTGAAGAAAGCATGTTAACTCCAAACCTCAAGCGTTACTATTGTGGCTCGAATTTTCGCAGAGTTCTTTTCGCGTTTGACTAGGAGCTGCAAATTCTGTTTGGAAACTAGAGCATAACATAAAAAAAACATATTTTCTAATGCTTTCTTTATGTAAATTAACAACTCGATAATGATTGATTTTTATGTCCAGATTTTTTTTTCTGCAGTCGCTGTAGGTAACGAGTTACTTGCAACTCACTTAAAAGTAATGGGTAAAACTATCAAAGGCGGGAATCGGATTTCTTCAAATTTACAGGAGAAAGTACTTACGGAATTGAGTTTCTGTGTAATTTCGGAAGGTCGTAGAAGTGTTTTCTCGCATTTTTCAATGTATTTGGCCGCTAAATCATGTATTTTTCTATAATAATGTCCGTCCGATGCACGAAAGCTTTGCTTGCATTTCCATCCATGTACTTGAACGGGATGTTGCGAGCATCTGATGACGTAATTCCCGGTAAGTGTTTCCAAACACACAGTTTTTTCACTATATTGCCCAACCTAAAGCAACCTAACCTAACCTTACCGTGATGGTGCGTGGGTCGTGGTGGTATCGTGAATGGTTTTTGGGGCTATGCGTGAATGGTTTTTGGGGCTATTCGTGGATGGTCATACTATCCCGAATGGTTTTTGAGGCTATACGTGAATGGTTTTTGGGGCTATGCGGGAATGGTTTTCGGGGCTATGCGGGAATTTTTCTGTTAAGAAGGTTGAAACACTGCTTTGCCGTTTGAAACACAACGCTAGTCAAGATTTGCCCGCCATTTTGCGTGTTCAGGAAGCGAGAAAAGAACGAACAATAATTACTCGATATGTCGACAATAGATACTAATTTCGTTAAAAAGAAAAGCGAAATCCCTTGTTAAACAATCTTTCGCAATGCAGAATAAGTAAGTACGAATGTCAACAATTACAAAATAAACGAGTTGCAGACAACTCCCGGCTTTGATAGTTTTACCAAAGTAATGGTTACCTTTTCTAGTAAGGGTAGCTATTACAAGTTTTGAGTTCCGGCTACGGGACGCCCGCAGGTTCGAGTCTCTTGGGAGAAGTGTAACAACTTTCCTTCTGAGATTTCGGCCTGCGTATGGGACAGGTGGCCCCCACCATCGTGAGGAAATTGGGGACCTACGAATGAGTAGCGTAACCCGTTCACAGAAACCTACCACAACGACTGGGGGTTCGTCTTGCTGACCACACGTAACCCCGCAACTGGTTGGATGATCTCCCACCTCTGGCAGTCGGTAGGGAGGCTCTGGCCCTCCCGGGCTGTTACGTCACATGTTGTTTTTGTTGTTGTTGATGTTGTTGTTTCTTTACAGTTGCTTTACAGATTACAGGAAATTTACTATTACATTCAAATTTTCTTGCCTTTATTATATCATATTTTAATATATTAGGTTAATTTGTAATTTAATACAAATTTAATTTAATGTTAGGTTGCCGTCATTGAAAAAAATAACAGACTACTTGCGGTTCATGTGAGTAGAAAAACATATATGCGTGCATTATGTTCGCAGAGCTCTGCTTTTGTGGAAATTGCACAGTCGTTTTAGTTGTGGGTCAAAGGTTGGAAGCATTGAAAGGAATCGAAAATAATGTTGTGTTGTCTGGAGTGGCGTGTCCAGAATTTTCGAAAGGGGCGGCCAGGTATATTTTCTTTAGTAGTCAGTCTTCATTTGGCCTTCCTTTCATGCCTTTGGCGTTGTTATTTTTTAAAAATAATATTGGGCCAAATAGGGGGGGGTTATGACCCCCCCCGCAACTTCTTCGTATGAACTTGACGATAAAGAAACTGAAACTGAATATCCATCCTATATCATGTATTTCGATGACGTCAGTGAAACTCACAACTAGTGAAAACATGTAATTCCCAGTTAGCAGTAAACAGTTTGGCAGATCCGCTAGGATATCACCGACCTCATTCCCTGAATCCAGATCATGAAAATAATTATTCAAAGCTTACCGACTTTCTGAATGCTTCAAAACATGAACTCTTTTGTCTTTCCTATGCAATGCTTGCAACACACGACACATCGCCATTAAGCTCTGCACGCTTCTCATTTTTTTCATTTGTTCACGTCACAATGCCATATCTCTTCCGTAACGTGATTCCTCCTCTCTCTTCTCGGGTGCCCGAGGCAGAGAGGGTGTGTTGATCACGTGACGACACGATGACACTCGGACACGGAAGTAGCCAGTTTTAACACTAAGCTTCCCCAAAACACAAAAGCCTCTCGGAATAATTCTTCGCAAAATAATTTAGATCTCTAATAACGTGGAGTGGTTTTCGTCCCATTATGAGTGGAGAGGCCTCTTTTTCCACGGTGGGTGCATTAACACGCTTTGGAACTGGAGCACCGCTCCTGAAGCACCGAAAAGACACACCGCTATCTCAAACAAAACCATAGAGCGATCCAGTGTTTTCAATTCAAAGGGTCCTAAATCCTGTTCAAGTTTGAACGATTAGTTCTCACAATGTACATTTCCGTACTTTTCTTAATTAGCGTCGCTTTTCTTCAACTTTTGGTTAATCGCGACGATCAAATGAGTGATGAATGGATGGAACTGATGAAGGGACAATCACAAAAAAAACACAGGCCGAGACTCGAACTTCATCTTCCTCGTCAAGCCTATGTAAACTTACGGCTTAACTTTGGTCACGATTATCTCGAGATCCATTCGACAGAAAATTTTCAAATTTTACGTGAGCACTGATAAAGTACCTTTCTAGAGAACCACTTTTTGATATTTTCATTCACTGCACCAACGTCCTCGTCTACAGGGAATATTTATTCACGATTTTTCTAGTCGATGGGCGCCCCCAGAATACTTCCTACAGGGATTAGTCTACCGTTATGTTTAAGGAGTCATTAAAGCAGAGAGAGAGAAAAAGTTAAGAGAACGCGGTGAAGAGCAAGCGATGCTGAAAATATAAACAAGTGACATTTCTACAGCAGCTTTTGCCAATAAATTAGATTCGATAACCAAACAAAAATAAAATACTTTCATTACGTTCACATTTAAATTGTATTTTAGATTAAGAAAATGAAAAAAACGAGGCTTGTGTCTACATTAAAATAGTATATATACCCTGTCCCAGCTAACTGTAGAGCAGGGGCGCGCAAATCGGCAGAGGAGGAGAAGGAAAATCGAGTGATGAAAGCGCAGCGTTGCCAACCGTACAGTCCTGACCGTATATGTACGGAAATTTCATGGCATGTACGGATGTACGGTCCAGACCTTAGTCCGTACGCTAAATGCACGGTTTGTCAAAATTTCCTCTAGCAGTTTTATCCCTAATATTTTCCTAAGAAATTCTTAAACCAATCCCACGGACCTGGAGACAAAAATACGGTCCATTTGCAATATGCGTTCGGTATTATCGTTTTCAAAAGTTTGCAACGCTTACAGTGCGAAGGAGGAAATCGGGTAACACCCGTCGCCCATTACACAATCCCGTTTCTCTCACTGCTCATTGGTGGAGCCGTCTCGCGTCACTACTTGCGCAGAGACTTGTTCTCGTTCGCCTGGTCTACAGTTAGCTGGTACGGAGTTTAGTGTTATCTTTTATAATAATACTTTGTTTCACAATTACACACAAAATTCAAAATGTAGCCCAGTTGAGCACGTAGTTTTGGTTTCTTTGAAATGATTGTGTCTGATCTCTCTTGAATGGAATGATGAGGTGCTGATAAAAGTAACCTTATGTGTTTTGCACCAAAATGCTCTTTAGTAGTTTCTGCACTTAAATACATATATTACTGGAGCGAACAAATTTGAGTCAATTAACACATTTTATATTATGTGTGTATGATCATAAATTTCTCTTCTGGTGTAACAGATTACTTTCATAATATTGGGAATATTCATTGCACTATTTTCGAGTTCACAATATATCCCTTTGGAGAAAAAAAAATTATCTTCCATTCTGCCATCTATCTGTAAAATGTGAAATCGTCAAATTTTTATTTTCTCGTGTAAGACAGCGTTGTTCATTGTCTTTCAATAGTCGATTTCATTGTGCCTTAGACGCTCTGTTCCAATTTCAATTGAATCGTGCATGCACGGCTTTCAATACATGACAATTGACAAATGATTGTTCATCAGGAAGGAATTCGTTCTAGGACTAGTTATTATTTGTGGGCTTCCACAAGGGGTCACGGGATCTATACCGGGTGGAGGCACATAGTGGTTCGGATCCCACTTTAAACTATAGGTCCAGTCCCGATTAGCCTTACTGTGCATAAAGTGGACTTAAATCACCAACTCATTCAATCATTGTTCATATTTGTTTAGAGTTACCAAAAAGATTTTGGTCAAAATTACCGAATTTTACCGAAAAGGCTATGTTTTTTTTAAATATTTTTTTACGGTTAACAAAAATTTTCATCAAGCGTGTTTTGTTAATTCAAGCAAATCAGCCTTTTTTCTGTTTAAAGAGCATTGGCTGCTTCTATGTCACTCAAACCAGAAAGAAGCTCTTCTAGGTGGAAGGCTGCACAATGAGCTAAACTTCGTTGGCGTACAATATTCAAGGCTTTGTTGACGGACTGTAGGCTAGACTTCGTTGGCGGACAATAAACTGGACTTCGTTGGTGAAAAATACGCTTGACTTCGTTGCTGAAAAAACAGGCTTAACTAACAATACGCTGGACTTTGTTCGTGGACAATAGGCTGGACTTTGTTCGTGGACAATAGGCTCGACTTTGTTCGTGGACAATAGGCTGGACTTTGTTCGTGGACAATAGGCTGGACTTTGTTTGTGGACAATAGGCCGGACTTGGTTCGTAGACAATAGGCTGAACTTTGTTCGTGGACAATAGGCTGGACTTTGGTCGTGTACAATAGGCTGGACTTTGTTCGTGGACAATAGGCTCGACTTTGTTTGTGGACAATAGGCTAGACTTTGTTCGTGGGTAATTAGGCTGGACTTTGTTCATGGACAATAGGCTGGACTTTGTTTGTGGACAATAGGCTAGACTTTGTTCGTGGGTAATTAGGCCGGACTTTGTTCGTGGAAAATAAGCTGGACTTTGTTTGTGGACAATAGGCTGGACTTTGTTCGTGGACAATAGGCTCGACTTTGTTTGTGGACAATAGGCTAGACTTTGTTCGTGGGTAATTAGGCTGGACTTTGTTCGTGGACAATAGGCTGGACTTTGGTCGTGGACAATAGGCTGGACTTTGTTCGTGGCTAATTAGGCTGGACTTTGTTCGTGGGTAATTAGGCTGGACTTTGTTCGTGGGTAATTAGGCTGGACTTTGTTCGTGGACAACAGACGGGACTTTGGTCGTGGACAATAGGCTGGACTTTGTTCGTGGCTAATTAGGCTGGACTTTCTTTGTGGACAATAGGCTGGACTTTGTTCGTGGACAATAGGCTGGACTTTGTTCGTGGGTAATTAGGCTGGACTTTGTTCGTGGGTAATTAGGCTGGACTTTGTTCGTGGACAACAGACTGGACTTTGGTCGTGGACAATAGGCTGGACTTTGTTCGTGGCTAATTAGGCTGGACTTTTTTTGTGGACAATAGGCTGGACTTTGTTCGTGGACAATAGGCTGGACTTTGTTCGTGGGTAATTAGGCTGGACTTTGTTCGTGGGTAATTAGGCTGGACTTTGTTCGTGGGTAATTAGGCTGGACTTTGTTCGTGGACAATAGGCTGGACTTTGTTCGTGGACAATAGGCTGGACTTTATTCGTGGACAATAAGCTGGACTTTGTTTGTGGACAATAGGCCGGACTTTGTTCATAGAAAATATTCTGAACTTTGTTCGTGGACAATAGGCTGAACTTTGTTCGTGGACAATAGGCCGGACTTTGTTTGTGGACAATAGGCTGGACTTTGTTCGTGCACAATAGGCTCGACTTTGTTTGTGAACAATAGGCTAGACTTTGTTCGTAGGTAATTAGGCTGGACTTTGTTCGTGGACAATAGGCTGGACTTTGTTTGTGGACAATAGGCTAGACTTTGTTCGTGGGTAATTAGGCCGGACTTTGTTCGTGGAAAATAAGCTGGACTTTGTTTGTGGACAATAGGCTGGACTTTGTTCGTGGACAATAGGCTCGACTTTGTTTGTGGACAATAGGCTAGACTTTGTTCGTGGGTAATTAGGCTGGACTTTGTTCGTGGACAATAGGCTGGACTTTGGTCGTGGACAATAGGCTGGACTTTGTTCGTGGCTAATTAGGCTGGACTTTGTTCGTGGACAATAGGCTGGACTTTGTTCGTGGCTAATTAGGCTGGACTTTGTTCGTGGACAATAGGCCGGAATTTGTTCGTGGCTAATTAGGCTGGACTTTGTTTGTGGACAATAGGCTGGACTTTGTTTGTGGACAATAGGCTAGACTTTGTTCGTGGGTAATTAGGCTGAACTTTGTTCGTGGACAATAGGCTGGACTTTGTTTGTGGACAATAGGCTAGACTTTGTTCGTGGGTAATTAGGCCGGACTTTGTTCGTGGAAAATAAGCTGGACTTTGTTTGTGGACAATAGGCTGGACTTTGTTCGTGGACAATAGGCTCGACTTTGTTTGTGGACAATAGGCTAGACTTTGTTCGTGGGTAATTAGGCTGGACTTTGTTCGTGGACAATAGGCTGGACTTTGGTCGTGGACAATAGGCTGGACTTTGTTCGTGGCTAATTAGGCTGGACTTTGTTCGTGGGTAATTAGGCTGGACTTTGTTCGTGGGTAATTAGGCTGGACTTTGTTCGTGGACAACAGACTGGACTTTGGTTGTGGACAATAGGCTGGACTTTGTTCGTGGCTAATTAGGCTGGACTTTCTTTGTGGACAAAAGGCTGGACTTTGTTCGTGGACAATAGGCTGGACTTTGTTCGTGGGTAATTAGGCTGGACTTTGTTCGTGGGTAATTAGGCTGGACTTTGTTCGTGGACAACAGACTGGACTTTGGTCGTGGACAATAGGCTGGACTTTGGTCGTGGACAATAGGCTGGACTTTGTTCGTGGACAATAGGCTGGACTTTGTTCGTGGGTAATTAGGCTGGACTTTGTTCGTGGGTAATTAGGCTGGACTTTGTTCGTGGACAATAGGCTGGACTTTGTTCGTGGACAATAGGCTGGACTTTATTCGTGGACAATAAGCTGGACTTTGTTTGTGGACAATAGGCCGGACTTTGTTCATAGACAATATTCTGAACTTTGTTCGTGGACAATAGGCTGAACTTTGTTCGTGGACAATAGGCCGGACTTTGTTTGTGGACAATAGGCTGGACTTTGTTCGTGGACAATAGGCTCGACTTTGTTTGTGGACAATAGGCTAGACTTTGTTCGTGGGTAATTAGGCTGGACTTTGTTCGTGGACAATAGGCTGGACTTTGTTTGTGGACAATAGGCTAGACTTTGTTCGTGGGTAATTAGGCCGGACTTTCTTCGTGGAAAATAAGCTGGACTTTGTTTGTGGACAATAGGCTGGAGTTTGTTCGTGGACAATAGGCTAGACTTTGTTCGTGGGTAATTAGGCCGGACTTTGTTCGTGGAAAATAAGCTGGACTTTGTTTGTGGACAATAGGCTGGACTTTGTTCGTGGACAATAGGCTCGACTTTGTTTGTGGACAATAGGCTAGACTTTGTTCGTGGGTAATTAGGCTGGACTTTGTTCGTGGACAATAGGCTGGACTTTGGTCGTGGACAATAGGCTGGACTTTGTTCGTGGCTAATTAGGCTGGACTTTGTTCGTGGGTAATTAGGCTGGACTTTGTTCGTGGACAATAGGCCGGAATTTGTTCGTGGCTAATTAGGCTGGACTTTGTTTGTGGACAATAGGCTGGACTTTGTTTGTGGACAATAGGCCGGACTTTGTTCGTGGAAAATAAGCTGGACTTTGTTCGTGGGTAATTAGGCTGGACTTTGTTCGTGGACAATAGGCTGGATTTTGTTCGTGGGTAATTAGGCTGGACTTTGTTCGTGGGTAATTAGGCTGGACTTTGTTCGTGGACAATAGGCCGGACTTTGTTCGTGGAAAATAAGCTGGACTTTGTTCGTGGGTAATTAGGCTGGACTTTGTTCGTGGACAATAGGCTGGATTTTGTTCGTGGGTAATTAGGCTGGACTTTGTTCGTGGACAATAGGCTGGACTTTGTTCGTGGACAATAGGCTGGACTTTGTTCGTGGACAATAGGCTGGACTTTATTCGTGGACAATAAGCTGGACTTTGTTTGTGGACAATAGGCCGGACTTTGTTCGTAGACAATATTCTGAACTTTGTTCGTGGACAATAGGCTGAACTTTGTTCGTGGACAATAGGCCGGACTTTGTTTGTGGACAATAGGCTGGACTTTGTTCGTGGACAATAGGCTCGACTTTGTTTGTGGACAATAGGCTAGACTTTGTTCGTGGGTAATTAGGCTGGACTTTGTTCGTGGACAATAGGCTGGACTTTGTTTGTGGACAATAGGCTAGACTTTGTTCGTGGGTAATTAGGCCGGACTTTGTTCGTGGAAAATAAGCTGGACTTTGTTTGTGGACAATAGGCTGGACTTTGTTCGTGGACAATAGGCTCGACTTTGTTTGTGGACAATAGGCTAGACTTTGTTCGTGGGTAATTAGGCTGGACTTTGTTCGTGGACAATAGGCTGGACTTTGGTCGTGGACAATAGGCTGGACTTTGTTCGTGGCTAATTAGGCTGGACTTTGCTCGTGGACAATAGGCCGGACTTTGTTCGTGGCTAATTAGGCTCGACTTTGTTTGTGGACAATAGGCTGGACTTTGTTCGTGGACAATAGGCTGGACTTTGTTCGTGGCTAATTAGGCTGGACTTTGTTCGTGGCTAATTAGGCTGGACTTTGTTCGTTGGTAATTAGGCTGGACTTTGTTCGTGGACAATAGGCTGGACTTTGTTCGTGCACAATAGGCTGGACTTTGTTCGTGGACAATAGGCTGGACTTTGTTCGTGGACAATAGTCTGGACTTTGTTCGTGGACAATAGGCTGGACTTTGTACGTGGACAAAAGGCTGGACTTTGTTTGTGTACAATAGGCTGGACTTTGTTCGTGGACAATAGGTTGAACTTTGATTGCAGACAATAGGCTGAACTTTGTTGGAGGACAATAGGCTACACTTTGTTGGAGGACAATAAGCTAGGTTTTGTTGGCGGACAATAGGATAGGCATTATTGGATGACAAGGTGGCCGCGGTGGCTCAGTCGGTAACGCGTCTGACTACCATCCTCAAGGTCCCGGGTTCGATCCCCGGCCGGTTCAAATGCGGGAACTTTTCTAACGGTGGAAGCGGCCCCGGCGCCTACCCAGCGTCGAATAACATTGGTACCTGGGGGAAACCCTGGGGGGTAAAGGCGGTCACATCACCCCCACTCACGACCGGATCAAGAAAGTGTGGGGCGTTACCCCCACACCCCCTATACGCCTTCATGGCGTGGTGCTATGCACAGGGGAACACTTTACCTTTTATTATTGGATGACAATGTTGGCCATCACTAGCTTAGGCTTTATTGACAGACAAGAGACTAGACTTTGTTGGCAGACAATATGCTAAACTTTGTTGGAGGACAAAAGGCTATCATTTATGGAAAATTTAGGTTGTGAGCGCATATTTATTTTGTATACTTTGATGCTTTTTAGGTTAAAAACTCTACCGTAGTCATTACAAATAAACATTTCTTATGATGTTCTAATTAGAATTTGGTTAACACATCCAAAATTGTGTAAATTTTGCCGAAAATTTGATGGATGATGAAGTTACCATCACATGTTTTGCACTCGTCATAACTTAATGGAAAATATTTGGAAAATACTGACTGACAAGTCTGTAATTTTCTGCTACTTTTCAACTCGCCCTTTTATACCCCACGTCACCCTACGGCAAAGAACATAAAGAAAGGCATGAGGAGGACCAGTTCTTACAGCCGTAAAAGAGAGAAAAAAGTCAACATTAGCACATTATCAACGCCTGTAACTTGAACTCTGCCATTAGCAGCCGAGGCTCGCTTTCTCTTGCAATCAATAAGTCACAGAAACCGGCAATTAAAATTTCATTTGCCCACCAACAAGTGCTAAACCTTCAAGAAGATATGTTATTGCGACATTGAGTACACGTAATGGCATGCAGATTTTCGCGTCCCAATGATGAATTGCACCCATAAAACTTGCTACGTTGATGTCCGACTGCGTGGCCCACGGTTTTCAGTCCTTTTGTACCGTGGTGTATACTTAACCAATGTTGATGGTTGCTGATAGAGCGTAACGACCTCTGTTGTTGTGGTTATTGCTTCGTTCTTTTGTAGTCCGAATGTGTCATGCTGAAGTGTTAAAAAATATGATTTCTGGCACGCTATAGTACTTACTGGAAAGGTTTCAGAGTTTGAAGTTCATGGGAGCTTGTAGAAGGAGAACTAAATGGGTAAAAACAGGGTCTCACCATTGGCAGCCCACCATTCTCCGGCCCACCAAAATGGCATGCTTGAGAAACTTTCAGAACACACACGGAAAACGATAAATAAACAGAGAAAGATATAATGACAAAACGAAATTAAGAGGGAAGAAAGAGAATGACAAGAAAATAGAAAAAGAAATAGAAAAACGGCTCGAGAAAGAAATGTAGAATAAAAACATGTAAACAAAGGAAAATATGCTAAGCAAAAAATTTAGACATAATGAGACAGAGATTAAGGAGTGATACAGAAACACAGGAAAGAAGAGAAGTAAAGATGGTAAATAGAAAGTGAGAAGCAGCTCGAGAAGGAAATATAGAAAAAAAGAAACTGATCTGATAAACAAAGGAAAAGATACTAAGGGAAGAAGAAAGATATATAGAAATAATGAGACAGAGTTTAAGATGAAGTTATGCAGAAACAGAGGAAGGAAAAGAAGATAGTGGAACAAAAGTAGCAAAAGGAAACAACCGAGGAATATATGTAGAAAAAGGAAACTGATAAATAAATTTAAAAATAAATAGAGAGAAATATTTTAAGAATGGAAAAGAGAGAGAGAGAGAGAAATTAAGAGGAAAATAAACAAAGGTAAAGACAGGCAGAAAAAAAGACAAAATAAATAAAGAAAAAGCGAGAGAGAGAGAGAGAGAGAAAGGAAGAGAGGATATTAGAAACCAAATCCGCCCGAACAGTAAGTCAAAATCTGGGAGAGGCTTGTATGGATCAGAGTCGATGAGGAGATGCTTTATGAAATTTTTCTTTTATATTTTTTTCATTTGGTATATTTTACATCGTTTGTCTGCCACTTTTGGCTAATTGCGAAGATGAAGATGAGTGATCATATCATGAAATTGATGAAGGGACACTTACAATGAATTGAATACTCATGCTCATGTCGTGATTCGAACCCGTGGCCCCTGGCTTTGTGGCGCTCCTTGCTACCCACTCCGCAACGGAGATCGGCATGAAAATTTTCTTACCGCGTCGCCTTACTTCGAGCCCTGTAAATACCTCAAAATATGTAAAAATATATATGAAATTCGCCGACATGTGAAATTTTTACTTGGCTACATTTTTTTTTTCTCCATGGCGCAATAGCTCTCTAAGGTCCAAGGCCTGCCCTTGGGTAACGCATAGCCAGAGCATCAGGTCCCATCGTTGCTGTTTCCTGGCTCTCGAGACCGGAGCACGTCCCTTCTTTTCAAGTAGCTCCTAAACTGTCCTCACGATTCTGGGTCAATAACGAAATTCTGAGAACTCACACTCGGAATCGAACCCGGGATCGCTCGCACCAAAGGCGAGAGTGCGAACCATTGGATATTATATATATATATATATATATATATTGTGACAGTCAGATTTACCGTCATTATTATTATCATTATTATTCATGTATGTAGCGGTAAAAAGACGTGTTGATTCAAAGTGTTAAGTGTTTTAATTTGTAAGATTACATATTTGATCTTTGCCAAGCCGACGGGAGGAACGAGACATTCGCTTGTGTTAAGGGTGAGCACCTGAAGGGTCACGCTATGCGTCTAAAGCTTAGGAAATTCGACCGTAATGACAAACATTTAAATATCTCGGTTTCCAACGGTCCGATTCATGTGAAACTTATACCAGCGCAGCGGCATATGTGCAAGGACAGATGTGTGGAGTTACGTCACGATCAAGCGACAATTACGGACGCCAGATCAAATCGGTTCTAATTGATCAGTTTGTGGACAGCGATTGCAATTGAGCTATGGGCGACAGCCAGGCGGAAGCTTAATCCGCACAAGTCAACTTCGGACACGGTACGTCCTAGTTTGGAGACAATAGAGCAAAGTGGACTGACCTCTTCGGAAGCGTCGCTTCAACGATCGCCTAGCGTCGTTTTTCAAAATCTAAATAAAACGAAGGACATGGTTTTTCGTTACACAGTCTTACCGCGATCCTTGGAACGAGAGCAGCTCCGTGCTACCTCTCCATATACAGTTTTGCCGCGATTCTTGGAACGAGAGCACCTTTGTGCTACCTTTCGTGTACAGTGGACTTTGTTGTGTTGTGCGAACACCAGTGTGTGTGATAGGCAGTAAGTCTACACGAGTGCGCCTACCTCAACCGCTGGGGGAAGTTGAAGCGAAACCGTGTTTCCGTGATTACCTTACGCCATTTATAATTTTTGAGAAACGAGGAACACCGGAAACTATGGCGGGCTAGAGGAAGAAGAGAGATGGGGGCGCTACGTCGATTCGCCCGATGTCAGAAGAAGCTACGCCGATGATGCCTATCCGCCGCCATGGAGAGAGAGAGAGAACGTCGAACGCCACCCTATTGATACGCCGACGATGCCTACCATCCTCCACGTTGACGCCCCGACGACGCCGACGGCGCCTACCAGCCGCGACAGAGAGATGTAGAGAGAGATGTTGACGCCCCGACGACGCCTACAACGACCGCTCAGATGCGACGTCCGAACCGCGCCATACCACGGAGATCCACCGATCCCGAGAGGAAGGGGAGCCGGGGAACTAGGTGTTTGAACCCTTTTTGCATCTCCATTGTCGCGACCAAGGAAACCTTTCGCGTGGATACTATGTGTTTTCAATCGCCCATAAAGACGCCAGGATGCACCTCGGAAGCTGAGAGTTGGTAATGTATTCATCTGTGTGATTGTCAGCACGTGACGGCCCGATTGATTTAGAGAACGCCCTTGAAATTCGTCAACATTTTGAAAACTCCCACTCAACTCGAAATTTTATATCAAACTCCCGTCGCGCTTGTCATTTGTAATTTATTCGTCTCAGGTCAATTTTCTTATTCCTTGTGATATTTTTTTAATGGTCTTAAATTCATTGTTGTTTGTGCTCCTTTGTATTTGTTTAAAGTGCGTACTATTAGAGTAAAGCGCCGTCCGCTTAATTGCATATTCTACTTGAGGTTTGTTCATTTTTATGTGTCAGCGCTGTGTCGCTGCTAGCTATGTCCGGTCGCATATGTGATTATTTGTTAAAGTATTTGCCTGGTAATGTGAATTGCTCGTCGCGGCGAAGTGTTTAAGTCCCGCCTGCTAGAGAGTATATGTTTGCGCCACTCAACGGAGGTTATTTGTTATGTTTGGAACCACGTGAGGTCTTGTAAAAGGAAAACGTCCGCCCACGTGAATGTAATTGCCGTTGAGACGCCTTTGTTTATACTGGTCAAGTAATGTATGGTCACCGCGCCGACTAGTTTCTTTTTTAAAAACAAAAGGTGAACTTAAGTAAGGGCTGGCTAGGATTTAAGTAGCACTGGAGCAAAATCACAAATGACCTGATTAGACAAAAAGTAAGATAAAATTAATTGAGAATGCAATAATTAGGGCTTGTCGTCATAAAACCTGTACATGTCATGTATAATTTCTTGTGTCGATGACCCCATGAGGATTGAATCTGAGAGCGAATGTGAGAGTGCAAGTGTGGGGACCTGTAATAATTCCATTTTTGTTGGTTATGAATAGAATATACTTTTTATTTTTCATGTTAATTTTGGGCTATATCATTTTCGTATGCATGTCGCTACCCGTGATTTTCAGGTATGCAGCTAGCCGCTTCCCGGCTACAGGTAAAGAGGTGGTAATTTGGAAGTACATATGTCTTTGTTTTTATTCGATATGGCTTATTACTATGCACTGTTGGTCACCGGTTCCTACACACGAACTTAACCTGGACCGTAACGCTATTTCGCTTGTCCGAGGGAGATTTTGCCGCCTCTATCTAGGTAGTGGTAGCATTTGTTTTCCCGGGCAAGGGAGGGCGTAGCATACAATATATATATATATATATATATATATATATATATATATATATATATATATATATATATATATATATACACACACTCAGGGCATTCCCTCACATTCCCTACGAGACTCGCCGGCAAGCGGTCCGGCGTCAGCGCTTGTCTTTCTCGGTGAACGGGTCCGCGACAGTCGCACGCTACAGTCTGTTTTTGTTTTTTCTCTCCCTGCCTTCGCACTCTTTCCCTTTCTGTTGACGTTGCTGACTGACGCCAGTATAATCCTCCCTCGGAAGTTGTGTTGTGTCGTGTCCATGTGTTGAAGATTGTTGATTAATATGGCACCATGAAAGTTCACATTACAACAAATGATTTATCTTCTCGAGTGTTACTTCGGAAAAATGAATTGTGGAGAAGTGCGACGACGTTTTACAACGAAATTTCCTGGTGTTCCCTTCCCGTTCCACATAGGATCACTATATTAAACCTCGTAAAAAAAGTTTAGAGTAACAGGGTGAGTTCTGAATAAAAGTGGAAAGAAAAATGGGGAAATCTAAAAAAAATAAAGTATACAAAGACAATCCGCACACCATCCGTGAGTTAAAAGAGAGTATTGTACGAGAAATGGGGAGAATTACAGTAGACGAACTTGCACGTGTAAATGCCAATTTCCTTCGGAGATGCCAGGAATGTGTTGCAGCAGAGGGGCATCATTTTCAACACCTTCTGTAGTCAAGGTTAGTACACAATATGAAAACTGTAATTTTAATAGTAGGCTCTACCGACTGCCGCGGACCCCGTTCACCGGGAAAGACAAGCGCTGACGCCGGGCCGCTTGCCGCCGAGTCTCGTAGCGAATGTCAGGGAATGTTCTGTATATATATACAGAGCACACACACACACACACACACACACACACACACACACACACACACACACACACACACACACACACACACACACGAGGGTACAACAATACGATTGTATGTCCGGCGAACGTGGCACCTGTAGTATGTGAAGACGTTACTAGATGGCAGTGTGATGAACGGTTATCAATTATACATAAGGCAGTGGTAATTCATATTTCAATCAACCGTCATCGCACGGCATGAACAGCGTTTGTGTATCAAAATAACCGTTCTTCGTGGGAGAAGGGCCAGAGAATGCCACAGGGAGCTGGTGGAAAATGTGGGAATAGTGTCCTACAGTAGCATGCGCCTTTTTTGGTCCTGCAAAGCTTGTATGCTCTCCTACTTATAAGCATATGTGGCACGATGCTATCTGTAATGATGTCTTACTCGCTTCTCTGGTACACATGCTCTTCATTGTTTATGCATTCCACAGTATATTCTCGCGAAAGAAAATTCCTTGCTACGACTTATGCCCCAACCCTCGTATATACATAAACGGGCTTTACTCATAACAGATGGCAACCTTCCTAAAGCAGCCCAGCTAGAGCTTCAACATCGCTCGTTGTAATCAAAGACGAGGGAAGATTTTGAGGTCAAAGTTCTGGGTTTGCGAGATTTGGGTTCTGGAGGGAATGCGAGCTTCCATCTCGGATTAGGAAGGTTTCCTAATGCGAGCCATATTACACCAAGAAAATTCACTCCGGGGAGAAGTTCATAGTTACCCATAATTAAAGATGGAGGCTGAAGCTGGCTCAGCCGTGTTCCTCGTCGTTAAGCCAGCATCGCTAAGGAAATTGTGTAGCAATAGTCGCCCGTAATTGGTGTTTTGTTTCTACCACGACGAGGAAACTCGAACTTCAATATAAATTACATTTGGCTCGAGAATTACCTTGGGTTAGTTTCTGGGACTGCATAATTTGAGCAAGATTTACAATGCATAACCACACACACACATAACTACACACACGGACGAAGTCTTTATATTATAAAGGCTAGCTGATTGGAAAACATGGTTTTATCACATAGTGATAATTAGGGAGCGGAAGTTGATGACCTAAAAAATATAGGTATATGACCTATAGAATGTCCTAAAAAAATTCGAAAAATGACGTAAAAATGCAAAAAATGACCATCAAATTTGTTAGTTTCACGCTAAAAATTGAAATGAAAAGGAAATTAAACAAAATTCAATCTTGCTTTAAAAAGAAGGCGCCAAATGATACCACATGCAAATTCAATTAACATATGCATCGAGGATTTCCAATGGAATCAACTGAATAATTTTAAAACAATTTAATGAAAAGGTCGTATACACTGAATGAATTGGTGTAAAATGCATTAATTTCCCGCATATTTGCCTCGTGATGTAGTGTGATGTGTTTCTGTGGAACTAAAAAGAAAAATAAGTTATCGCGATCCACGTAAGATAATTTTTGTTTAGAAATTTAACAAATTGTATAAAAAAATAAGGAAACCAAAATCAGGGACGCATCCGGGAAAGGGTTCATAGACACGCCCCCCCCCCCAGGAAAAGTGCGTCGGAAAAGTAATTTTTAACATCAGAAATTGTTTGAAATATCTGAGTTTGCCCCAGACGGGCACCTGGTGGTTTTCCCCGACATAACAAAGACTGTCACGAGTTCAGCATTTCTCTTGCTCGTAAACTGCAATCCTGCGAGAGATATATATAGGCCTGTGTTCACCTTGATGAAAAGACTCAAGAAGATTACCAAAATGAGAGAAGTGACCAAATATGACGAAACTATACACTGAATATTGTGAAAAATGCAGAAAATCGGGGAAAATGACCTTAAGCCTTAAAATTGGCAAAAAATGCAAAAAAAATTCACTTTAAAATTATCTTTCTTGGGTTCTAGACGAAGTGTAATATTGTGTATATTTAATGGGCATCGTGTCCGAGATGTCAGAAAAAAGATGACATTTCAACAACTTTCGCTCCCTAGTGATAATATAAGTTGTAATAGCTTACAATAACGCCACTTGTATTTTCCAAATATTTGTGTATGCATATGTTTGTTACTTAGCGTCGCCTTTCTGCCACTTTTGGCTAATCGCGATGATGAGGATGAGTGATGGTTAGACGAAACTGATGATGGGACACTAGCAATGAATACCCATGCCCAGGCTGGAAGTCGAACCTGAGGGCATCGATGACGACATCAAAAAGAGACCGATTACCGCGCTCGGTCACTGAGTTGAGGATGAGTGATGATATATTGAAATTGATGAGAGGACACTTATCGATTCGAACCCGAGATTCTTGACTTCGAAGCGTACCGTACTAACCACTTCGCCACGAAGGTCAGCGGATGTAAATTTCGAAGCAAAAGTTTACAGATTTACAGTTAAACTTCCCGGTGGTAGCACATACCAATGGTTGGAATCATGCTCACTTCCCGTGTAGTCTATGTGAGGAAGTGCTCTTAGAAGTGAGTATGCTCAACCATATCTGACGAAGGATCCAAGCCATACGTTAATAGATACAGTACGCTGTACAGCCTCATGAAACTGCAATCCAATTGACCAAAGCATCTGCTGTATCGGTTTTGCCACAAATGCACTGACGCAACTAATCCAGATGCAGTGCAGCTCAATTAGCAAGCTATGTATTCATAGAATATGCAGATGCAGTGACTAGCTTTCGGAGTAACTTCAAGGGGATCAACTACATAGTTCCATGGGACAACTCTCGTTCACGTAAATATTGCATGTCACCTTATCTGCCCATCAGAGATGTCTCCTTTGTTGTAAAAAGGACAGCTTGCTCTGCGACGACATTAATGAGCATTTCTACATTCTAATTTCTTCATATAGGAGAAGTATTTATTTTACACGAGAGCACCCAACTAAGCTTATATTACATTTCTTGGATCTGAAGTGAAAGAAAGTAATAATTATTTTCCCACAATTTACGCATGCGTCACTTTAGATCCAAGAAATGTAATCTTAGTTGAGCGCTCCCGTGTAAAATAAATACTTCTCCTATATGAATAAATTAGAATGTAGAAATGCTCATTAATGTCGTCGCAGAGCAAGCTGTCATTTCCCACAATCGACGCATGCGTAGCATTCACCGCATGCGTTCAGGAGACGTCTCTGCTGCCCATGTTTATTGCTGAAAATCTTTGCGTCATAATTCAGCTTCATCTCAAACTGATTACAATTTTTAATTTTTAATTACAATTTACAGGCGTAAAAATACCTCGTGAGAGTGCTTTCAAGTGTATATATTTCTTCATCATTCAATGTTAATTGGACTTTAACCATTATCTAGTGCTTTACACTATGCTTACGTAGGTCGTTCAATATATAAGTTTCCGTATGCTGTAAAAAAATTGATTTTTAAGATACATTAGAAAACTATACATACATGTGTAGGAGGATCCTTCCTCACTTCTCCACATAATCCCCATAGAGATTCAGGCATTTGTCCCACAGATGCACCAATTTGTCCATACTCTTTGCAAGAAAATCAGGGCTCTGGCTATTGAGCACTATTCTCACATTCCGCTTCACTTCTTCATCTGTTTCGAAACGGTAACCTTGCAATTCAGACTTTAACACCGGAAAGATGGAAATCACTGGGCGCTAAATCGGGGCTGTATGGAGGGTGGGGCAGCCGTTCCCACCCCAAATCTTCAATTTCGTGTTGTGTTTGCACTGCTGAGTGGGGGCGAGCGTCATCGTCAAGAAGAATAACACCAGCTGACAGGAGACCTGGTCGCTTATGTCGAATTGAGTTTTTCAGTTTATCAAATGTTTGACAATAACGGTCAGCATTAATTGTTCTTCCTCGTTCCAAAAAGTCCATAAGCAGAACGCCCTTAGCATCCATGCTTCAGAACTCCTTATGACGCGAGCCCGCGTCTTCCGAACAAGCATTTACTTTTTGCCCTTGAGCGCATGCGCCTTCACGTCTGATAACGAATCGATTGTTGTTCCTTGTAGACGAAGGATGGCGCTTGTCAACCATGTGCTTCTTTTTAATGGCATTGCTTTATATAATATTTTATAGCACAGGGAAACTTATATATTGAACGTCCCTAGTATTTTAACACTGCGATTCAAGGTAGCACCTATTCAGAAAAGAGGAAAGAACCTTACAGTCATTTGAAGAAGTATTGTTCGTAGTGATAGTAGAATGAACTTCTCAATAACATTTTTTTTTTTTAACTCACGATCGCCCCACCAACGGTCCCAGGTTCAAATTCTGAATTGGAACGGCTGTCCCTTTTTTAGTGTAGCTACCATTAAGAATTTCATCTATTCATAATACATTCTCAACGTCGCGATTAACCTAAAGAGGCAGAAAATCGGCGTATAATAAGAATAGAACAATTATATTATATGTATAGGCTACACTAAAAAAAAATCCGTAACTTTAAACTTTACTTTTAGAACAACCCTCGTACAACTGGAAAAAAAAGTTTATTTTAAGTATTTTGACCGTAAATAAGAAAACCTGAGGACACCAATACTTGGAAAAACAAGTAATTTAAAATCTGTTGTAGAACTATTGTAAATCATTTATTATTATGGTGAAAAACATGCTGATAAATAATTTACGTAAAAGTACATAAAAGCTTATACGAGGGTCACTATTTATATTTTGAGACTAACAATGAAAAAACAGGAATTTGGCATTGAAAACTGCTTTATTGTTTTCGAAGTATTCTCCTTTATGGTCAATACACTTTTGCATTCGTTCGAACCATTTGTCAAAGCAGTTTTTCCAAACGTCATAATATGGTTTTTGAACGCATCAACGGCGTCTTCCGCCGACGAAAATCGTTGTCCACGCAATTTATTCTTGACATTCGGGAACAAGCAGAAGTCATTGGGTGCCAAATCAGGACTGTATGGCGGATGACCCATCAATTCGATTTTTTGACTGTTCATAAAGTCGGTTGTTAGACGAGATGTGTGACAGCTGGCATTGTCTTGATGAAGAGTGATCCGACGGCGTTTGTTTGTTTTCCGTATTTGACCGAAGACCTCTGGCAAACAAATTGTTGTGTACCATTCAGATTTGACCGTTCTACGTTTCTCTAAAGGCACAGTTGCCTCATGACCAGTTTTCCCGAAAAAACAGGCGACCATTTGTTTCGATGTGCTTCGAGCGCGAACAACTTTTGTTGGATTGGGTTCATCTTGAAACACCCATACAGTCGACTGCTGTTTACGTTCCGGCTCATATGCATTTATCCATGATTCGTCACCTGTTACAATATTATATACGTCTTTTGAAGCACCACGATTGTATTTATTGAGCATTTGTTTGCACCATTTGACGCGAGCGTCTTTTTGAGTTTTTGTCAAATTGTGTGGGATCCAACGAGAACATACCTTTCTCACAGCTAAATGATCATGTAATATTTTATATATGCTGGTGGAACTAATGCCTATGGTTGCCTCAATCTCACAGTATGTCACATGACGATCTTGCAGTATTAGGTTTTGCACAGCATCAATGTTTTCTTGAACAACAACTGATTTTGGACGACCTTCGCGAATCTCGTCGGTGAGCAAATGGCGGCCACGATTAAATTCGTTATACCAGCTTTTCACAGTGGCAAAGGATGGGGCTTCATCGCCAAATGTGGAAGTAAGTTGATCGATGCACTCTTGTCTTGATAATCCACGTCAAAAATCGTAAAAAATCATCGCACGAAAATGTTCACGAGTAAATTCCATTTTATTGTTGTCGCGCAATCTCCAAGGCAACATAAACAACACAAATGAAGCTATTGACAAAACATTTGAAGTACGTTATAGTCAATAATGCCAGACGATTCCGTGCAAACGTTAAATCGCGCCTAACTTCAATCAGTGTTGCCAAGGCTCAAAATATAAATAGTGACCCTCGTATTCGAGAAAGAATGGGTTTATACTACTGCTACTGGAGGGCACCACTGGCAAAGAAATGAAAAGTGAGGAACGGTGGTATTGCTTTCTCTGTGCTTAGGGTAGTATTTGTTGTTGTTTCTGCAGTTACTTTTTTTTTCTTTAATGGGATAATTGTAATTTTACAGTGAGATCACTAACGTCTTAGCTGTCGTGATTTCGCCATAAAATTGTAGAAAACTTTTTTACATTTTTATAAATATATATGTGAACTTTATAATCGCCAACATCAGAAGCGTTTTCTTAAATATTTCTGGTTGCAGTTTTTTAATTATTATCCATTTTCTCCCACTTGGAGCCCGACCCTGTGGCCGAGTGGTTAGCACATCGCGCTGCGACGCCAAGGGGCCCGGGTTCGAATCCCGGTCGAGCTTGGTTGTTTGTGAATGTCCATTCATCATTTCATCACTCATTCCCATCTTCGCAAGTTAGCCAAGAGGCACAAAACGCGAAGTAAAATAAACTAAATCAATCAATCTCCCAGTTGGAAAGAAACAGAGGAAAGGCCAGTTGTGTTCCATTCCTGATTCTTCGTATAGTTGCCAGGTGCATGTAAGTAACACTATTTTCATGAAAATTTCCAAGTTTCTTTTTTATTGTTTTCAGTAATTGCATGATGTATACAGTTTCGAGACACACCTTTTGCGGCACTGAAACACCAGCAGTGTTGCCAATGCACAGTCTTAATTTCTAAAAACAACGATTTTCGTAGTTCCCCTTAAAGACGCCTCATCCGATTGACTTTCGGTAGAAATAAACATTTATTTTTTCACTGCCATAGATGCCGAGCTAATCCACCTAACCAAACTGAAAATTACCGACGGCATATCCGTACATGTGTGTTATGTGCCATTTTTCATGCTTTGTATAAAATTTCATTTACACTTCCCGTTACATCTGGCAACACTGCGTGGACACTAATGAAATCCAATCATTGTTCTCCGGTTTAAAAATATATGCATGAACAAGGCTTCAATTTGGTATAAGGATTGAATGTGTACCACTTCCGGTTCAAAAGTTGTACTATCCTCAACTCCGGGTTGCGTTGTAAATGGAACACCCGTATTTCTTATCACTTTGAGGGAGCATATTGGTGTGTATGTAAGGGAGTACACAAGGGAATGAAAATTGCCCTACACACTCAGTCCACAGCTTGAACGTCGTCAGCGCCGTTCTCTCAAGGTTAACAAGTGTGAAGCCTGGTACGTTGCTACCTCAATGGTTTATAGCGACTCTGGTCACTTTTCTTTTATTTATTTCCACCTTCGTTCCAGCTCGTGGTAAAAAAAAAAATCCCAGTCGACAGGAGACGTAATCTGATTTGGGGATTTGTCTGTGAAATCGCTTTTAATGGAATTTGAGGAAACAACTCATTTTGAGTCTTCTCGTTTCAAAACCTCCCTGTCCCGTTTCACCTTCCCCTTCGCTGATCGCAATTGGATCAGATTTCACACTTTCCGACCTCTCCTCGCCTAAAACTCCCGCAGAGGGCGGGCAGGTCGCTTGCTTGCTCTCTCTGGGCGTCCAGAATTGCGTCCGGACAGATTTCGAAGCGATTTAAAGTTTTGTGGGGGAAGGGTGGTTCGTTAATTGTGGGCCCTCCGTCCTATGCTTACATCCCACGCGTCTACAAAGCTACTGTATTTTTCTCAATAGTGTGGACACGTTTTCATCCAGCAATCAGTTCGAGTAATGTTAAGCTGCCCCGAGAGCGGTTCATTTGATGGTTGTTTTGATTACGTCTACACCAGGGATGTACACTCTGTCTCTGTTAAGCAAGGCTGTGTATAACGGTAGAGAAGATTAGAAAGCGAGTGAGCGGAGCAAAGCAGTGCGCTGCTGCATACGGCTTGTAGCTGCAGCCTCGTTTTCCCTCCGTGCAATCACTTTTCCTCTCGCGCGTTCATTGCTCGAGACCTCTCGAGTTCTACTTGCGAAGAGGACTTGTTTTCGTATGCTTGCTCCAGAGACTCCCGAGAAAGAGTGTAGCTAGGCTGATATTTGGAGGTGGCTTGTAAATTACATATTGTTTTCTACCGGTACATGTCAATAATATCTATCACGGAAGCCGCGGTGACCCTGCCGGAATATGGAAAATTACTGTGTATACATGAAAAGCATTTGCCATCTTCTGTTAAATCCAGTGGCGGCGTTTGTGTTCCAGAACTTGGGGGACAAGGTGCCAAAACTGAGGGGGGGGGGGACAGTTTACTCCTCTTTGCAGATAAGGTTTAGCATACTGCGGGGCCAAAAGTGGCAAAAAGTGGAGGGCAACTGCCCATCCCGACGCCCCCTAATCGCCGCCATTGGTTAAATCTGTATAGTATTGTGTTGATTATGATATAATTGTTATTGAAACAAAATTATGTAAGCTAAAGTTGTCCGATGAACTCTTGTGAAGTTACTTTCAAGAAGGTATGATGGATCACTGGTTAAGCGAATGTAACAGAGCACAAAAATACTTTGAAGTACAGTAAAACCTCGTTAATCCGGACCCCGATACTAAGCCGGACTTCGCTTAATCCGGACAGGTAAAAGAAAAAGAAAAAAAGAAAAACAGAATGCAAGGTTTTAACTGTGACTAGAAGTCAACAAGAGAACTTCCCAAAGAAAAGGCAGTCAACCACTGATGAAATTCTGTTTCCCGCAGACTTTGTACTGTACTGTATAGTGTGTTTAGGCCCATGCCCTTTAAATACACCATAATAAACGTGTTTTGTTGCTATAAACGGAGTTTTAATGCACTTTCTACTGTTCTTTTAGGTAATTTCAGCTAATCCGGACTTTCGTTAAACCAGTCTACTTATCCCCCCCATTAGTCCGGATTAACGAGGTTTTACTGTACCTATGTACAGTCGTGGGTAAATGCATCGAAAATTGCTGCCTTCCCTTTTCTAACGGTCCGGGGACAAAAATGAGAAGTGTGCAATGGCTCTTTGGACAATGTACATGGTTCGTTTGCACACATAAGAATACAGATTTACACGAACAATTCTTAATATATGTGAAGCAGGAATACTATTAATTAGTTAAGAAAATGAGAAAAGGACTATTTGTAAAGTTCTTAACAGCTATTACGGAAGGTTAACTTGAAAAATACTATTGTGACAAAACAATGACCATATAATATGTATAGTTGGAAACCATGAGATAAGTGTATCTTGAAATGTGGGAGGAAAAAAATCGGTAGGGCGTCTGATTGCCAGACTCTCGGGTTCGATTCCCGGGTTAGGTAATGTAAGGTCGTATTTTTTCTGGTCATGTCCCTGCATAAAGCGGCTCTGGGGTTCATCCCACCTTTCAATGAATAGGTACCTGGAGGTGGAGAGTAAGCGACCGGAGCCTGGTGCTGATCACATTATCTCGAAAAATGGCCGAAACTGAGAATGTGTGGGGCTCTACCTCCCCATCCCCATATGTACCTATGTGGCACGGTGCAATGTGCGGTCCGCTTGTCGTTTTAGTTTGAAAGCCCTTCCCCAGCATTCATAATGTGGATCATAATAATAATAATTATATTAATAATAGTGTATTGAAGACGAGAGAAAAGTGTTCTCTGGAAAGTACTAAAATACGTAATACAATGGATAATGTCCAATTCAGATTGCATGCGAATAGGAAGATACTTTTGTCACCAGTGTAAGTAGATTAGTAGAACAATGACACTACAGTAAAACCGGCTAACCTTTAATTTTAAAACAACCCTCGTACAACTGAAACAAAAAAAAAAAAAAAAAAAAAAAAAAAAAAAATAGCGTGAAAATAACTGTGAATATGCGATAATGTTTTCCTTAAATCCGTACGTAATGCATTTACCACGCAGAAAACACCACAGGAGGAAACGCTCCAATACGAACGCAAGCAGTACCTTCGCGTGCAAGAACCTGATGAATTTTGCACTGGTGCTTTTTGCGGATCTCGAACAAAACCGCAGATTCGAAGCAAAGCGGTTGCAACTGCCCTTGTAGAACGGAAGCAAGACATGCTGTGTGAACATCACTTGCTTTTCAGTGACTGGATTTCAGGGAAGGCGATTACAATGCTTGTTCTGTCCGTGAAATGAAACTGTCGACTCCACACGAAACTATCATTAGAATGAATTTCCTCGCTCAATTTGTACACCGCAATTGCATCCATCTGTGACTTGGAGATGTCCACAGTAGAACTTTATTTAACTGTATTTTCTATAAGGATGGAGCGATAATTATTTCACAATAGATCTTCACTGACTGTTCTTAATACAGAGATGGAGGGGTAATTATTTCACAGTAGAACTTCAATGACTATTCTTAATACAAAGATGGAAGAGTAATTTTTTCACAGTAGAACTTCACTGACTGTTCTTTCTACAAAGATGGATGGGTAATTATTTCACAGTAGAACTTCAATGACTATTCTTAATACAAAGATGGAGGGGTAATTATTTCACAGTAGAACTTCTTTCTACAAAATATTGAGCTGTAACTAGTCCATAGTAGAACTTTACTTGTGGGCTATCGTTGCAAAAATGTAAGTACAACATTGTTGTTGTTTATTTTAAATTTGGTTTTTGTTTTAATCCACTTTATGCATAGATAGGGTAATCAGGACTGGGCCTACAGTTTAAAGTGGGATCCGAACCACTGTGTGTCTCCAAAATACAGCATTCTATGTCAGAATTTGTGTTTCATTTTATGTCGATTTTCTGCCACTTTTGGCTATTCGCGAAGATGAGGATAAGTGATTATATACGTACTGAAATTGATGAATGAAATACCCTTGCCCAGCCCAGGATTCGAACCTTGGACCCCTTCTGTCGTAGCGCGCTGTGCTAACCACTCCGCCAATGAGGCCGGCTATCAAAATAACAAGACGCTACGCAAAAACACAGAAAATAGGGACTTGGCACTAATGTAAAAAGATGGGTACAACTCTGTGTATCAAACTGCTGAATTATGTCTGTGAGAATCTATTGGAAATTTCTATGACATCCAAAATGCAACTTCGCGCCGCAAAGATGACAAAGACATGCGAGTACTTCTAAAACTTAACGGAAATCTTTCTGGGAGGAAGAGAATAAGAAATGGCTCATCACGTATCCCATAATGACCGTGGTTTCGTGGCTTACCAAAGCAATTAGCACGTCAAGGGTTTCCGTATAGCTGATTCACGCTTTGACGTCCAGCACGCATCGGCTAATTGATGTGCTTACTAATTGATACTTCCTGCGATAGCAGGTGAGGCCTCGGTGTGTCCGGCCTCAACAAGACCGCAGTTGAGGACAGCGTGGGCCTTCCCTGCATGGGCCGTTCAAGTGGTGCCAGCGCAAGGCCGTGTCCGAATTCGAAATTGCATCGTGACGTCATTTGTCTGGTTCCGTTCTTGGAGTCCGATTTCAATGGTATCTAGGATGAAGAGGTTGAAGTTTGTTTCAAGGCTACTTAGGAAGGCTGATCGGGACTGGACCTACAGTTTAAAGTAGGGCTGAGCAGATACCACATTGAACTGATTCCCAAACCGATACCGATACTGATTTCCACCTACACCGATGCTTCAAAATTGTACGAGGGTCAGTCGGAAAGTAACTTCCGTTTGGGCATAAAAGAAACACGAGGACATTGTGAGAGTTTTTATTATATACAACTGAAAGAGTCAACTCTAAGCTATTCTTATACATAAGCACTGTTTCTGTTGAGACGCTTAACATATCGGCGAACATTTACAATACCCATATCAAAGACACCTGCCGCCTGTGCATTCAGCCATGCAGTAACACTGTCCTTGAGCTCCAGGTCATTGTTGAAGCGCTGTGCCCCTAGCCAATTCTTTAATTTGTACACAGGCATAGGTTAATGTTCACTAGAAGTATTTCGAATTGTTGACATGAGGTGCCGTAAAATCAATCTGGGCTGTAAGGACTAATGATTGTTCTCTATCAATGCTCGAACCAAGGACCTTCACCAACATTTTCAGTGGGAATTGTTTGACCACCCACCTTACAGCCCAGATTTGGCCCCTAGCGATTATCAGATCAGTAGCGAAATCTGCATGACTCGAGTGTGTAGAGGCCATTGGTATTAAGCGAACCGCATTTCCCCTCCTTCACTTTACAATTCCGTGAACGTACGTTGCTGAAGTAGATTGCTTACCAATCCCAACAGGACGTGCAGGGCACCATCTTGTCCATATGGATGCACTCATGCATCCAAACAGTGACAGAGCAAGATGAGATGAAACGTAAGCAGCATCCTTGATGAACGTGAGCTATCGGGTGACATGCTATAACTTACCTGCAATCGATTCCACACTTTGGTAGCAATATCTCGACTTGTCCGTTCCGCAGATCATCTTGAAACCGCTGATGTAGGGTTGGAGGAGGAAAGAGATACTCGTCTGAAACGAAGCGAGGGTGGGTATCCCTCCGCACTGAATGATGAAGCACCCAGACCCACGCTGACCCACTCTTCATTTCTCCGCATCAACCCCCGTCAAGGCATCACAAAGAGTTCAACATGCACTGGCCTTGAACTGAGGGTTGATTTATCTCTTGGATGATATCTTAGCATCGTGGAAAAGGAAGGGGGATGATTTAGTACTTACGGAGCCCACAAAAAATGTAATATTAAGGCACAGTGCAGAATACCGAAACAGGTTAAGAAAGATAGTGTTTTTTCTTTTTATTCTTGAGGTAGCTACGTATGATGGTGGGTGGGCTGACACACCCACCACGTGATATGTGCAAACACATGTATTAATTGGTAGCCTTTCTTTAGTACATATGACGTATAGACAATGATATTTCGGTAATTTATAATAGTCTTGTTGGAAGAAATGTTATGATGAGACGCCCAGAAGAAACTATGTTTTCATGTTTCCATTCTTCATGTTACAATACAAATTATTAAACAGGAATAACTTTTGGTTTGGTTTGGATTGATTTGAGCTTTAAGTTCACATTATGCACAGAAGGCTAATCGGGACTGGACCTACAGTTTAAAGTAAGATCCGAACATGATCTAACCTCCGTGGTCTAGTGGTTATTGTATCGCATTGTAATAGTAAACTTTTTCCAACCATAAATAAATTTTGATCATATTTCTGCATTCATGTTCATTCTCTTCCTCTCTTTTTTCTCTTCGTGTGCGTCTTTCTCACATTCTCTTTTGTCTGCCTCTTTCCATCTTTTTCTTCCATGTCTCCCTCTCTTGTTCTCCTTTTTTCCTTGTAAGCACGCATTCTTACACCAACCTCCCCCCGCCGTGTTGCGACCAACGCTTTCGTTGGGTGACGCGTGGTCAGAGCGTCGAGTCCCGCTGTTTTCTGGTTAGAGATCGGAGTCCACTACTACTGCTTCTAAGTAGCTTCCCAATGTCCTCAAAATTCTGGGTCAACACCGAAATTTTGGGGCTCCCATCGGGAATCGAACCTGGGACCATTACCATCAAAGGCAAGAGAGATAACCATTAGGCTACGAGGGGCTGTATTATTACACATATGTCTAGGTATTTGAAGGGGGCGATAGCCCCATTGACCCTTCCGGGGATCCGCTTCTAGTGGAGGTATATTGCACAGTGATTTCGATCTCAGCTTTAACTGTAGGGCCAGTCCCATTAGACTGAACTGGGCTTAAAACAAAACTTCGATCATCGTGACACGCCAGAGCTTCGTTAGCCTTCAATATGAGTACTACGTGGATAAGAATTTCATATTTGATCCTTGTAGAAAAATCACCGCTAACATCTTTAGCATAAGTTCTAATTCATGTGCTGCATAGACAAAAATACTTTTTCAATGTACATTACTTTTTCGGATCTCTTTGTTACATCCATGTACTTACTTTCAAACATTACCAGCATCCTAAAACTAATAATAGTAACAAAAGAGATGTATTCCGTACGGAATAAAAAAGATAATGAGGAAAATGTGATGTGGAAAAACTCGCTGTTAACACATGCAAACATGGAGGTAGAAAATCCCATGATGTTGTATACAGTGGGAAAGGAGGAGACATGTAGGTGTCATGTATGATACAGTGTTTTTTACAATCACTATGAATGTAGCAATGTTGGCTGTGAAGAGAAAAAGCGTTTGATGCTAAATGTTGTTCGCCCTATACAGTCTTCTGTGACACGCATTGCTTGTGTTACTTCTGTTCTACTATCTAATTTGTGAACTAAAGTAAAAAATAAATGTTGATAGAACAAGAAGTAATGCGCAGTGAAACATGCATTGAGCAGAAAATGTGTATTTTTTAAAAAAAGTTCAACTACATATGCGTAGGAAGTACTTTGTCTCAATGTCATTCACAGTCCAAGAAAACAATGTTAATATACTTGACAAGACGTTCCTCTTCCATCTCATTACGCTTCGCGAAAGGCAATTGTTTTGTTACACAGCAAAACTTAAAGAAAATAGCAACATTCTAAAGGTTCGTTTCCTTGAAAATGTACGAAACAGGAAAAATATACAGGCGACAGGTTTGACCGACATTTTTAGTGCCTGTAGTTTCAATGATATTATATATTATATTCATATTTCTGTTTTATTGTATTTTATCTTTCCCTTTTCTTTACTTTCGTTTCCTATTTGCCTCTCGTATTTTATTCCTTTAAGTTTCTCTTTTCGAATTTATTTACTTTTTCCTGTATATTCTCTTATTTATTCCTAATTTGAGATTCAGAATAAGTCCCGAGTTCGTTTCCCGGTGAAGGAACATAGTGGTTCGGATCCCACTTTAAACTGTAGGTCCAGTCCCCATTAGCCTTACTGTGCATAAAGTGTTATTAAAACACCAAATCAATCAATCAATCAATCAATCTACCTTGTGCAATTATTTAATTATCACTTAGTAAAGGATGCAATATTTTGTAATTTTACTTTGTTGTAATTGCATTTTTTCCTTATTTCTCCTTTTCCGTCTAATTCAGCACATTCTTTATTTTCTTTCCTCTACAGCTATTTCATTCAAATTCATTCTGTTGGTACAGGTATATAAAATGTTGAAATTAATACTCCAATGGTATCAATGTCATCACGGAAATGAATTCCTGAGAAAATTTCAATGCATTTTGATATGCCGCATGACCCCCGTTCCATTTGAAAATTTGGACTTGGATCCAAGATGGTGGACTCCAAGATGGCGGCCACATTCCTGACCTACCTTCAAAGGGTCACCCCCAGCCCCGTTCTTTGCTTGCGACCGCAGATCATTCATTTTTCCTTCCGTTTTCTACTTGTTAGGGTGTCCTGGGACTTTTGACTCACCCTGTAGATTATTTGCTTAGCCCATCATTATGAAATCTAAGTACGGATCAGAAATTAGCATTCATATCAATAATTATGAAGAAATGTTTAGTTTCACATAAGTTAGTATCAGAAATTAGCATTCGTAAGAATGCCAGACGTGTTCATAAGTCTATTTATAGAGATCGCCATAAACCACAAGCATATTGAGATGTACAATACGCACAGCGCCACGTGTAGGAGACTTTTGTTAATAATATAAATATGTTCATGTTTCCCTGGAATTGAGCTGTAAACGGATCAACATTTTATAAAGTTTAGCACCCCTCTTATACACTTTAATAGTTGAATTTCGGGAAATCCCTTCTTGGTGGGTGCTTACGTCATAAGACGAATAAACCCCTAAACATTAAGGTTTCTATTATAGGAGGTTGTGCTTTGATGATCGTATTTTTATGAATCTATATAAATTTTCCTTAATCTATTTAATTAAATTAATTTATTAAATTAATTTAATGTACTCGTAATTTAACGTTCCACTAAACCTTTGCTTGTGCAACTCTATTTTGTATTTGACAGAGGAATGATCTTGAAAGACTTGTTCGCTATTTTACTAGCATTTTCAGCCTACTGAAACGGTTACAGAATTAGTTCAAGGAGTGTTTCAAAACTAGAGAATCCGATTCAGACACAAAAGAAAAAAAAATTAAATGCTTTCCAGATCTTCCGTCGCCACAATGGTCCCTAGAGACCAGAGTCAGCACCGGGGAAAAAAAAACAAATAAGAAAAAAACTTAATCCCCCTTTCCGGTTCACAGACAACAGCCAGGTAACTGAAATTTTTTTTTTTCTTATACACTGTTTTTATTTCCCCCGCCGCACAGGGTGACACAGCAAACTAAATTTAAGGTAACTGTTACCGCAGTGTTACGGCAACATCTGTCACTCGTCCATGCTGGCCTTTGCTTTCTGCAAAGAAAAGGATTTTTTTTTCTCTCCCGATTCTTTCCCGTCTCCAGGTTTTCTTTTCCTTCCCGGCTGAGTCGACTTTAGGGATCTGTCCCGGAGGGCTTACAGACACTGAACAGGACAGGGGAAGCCTCTTATTTGATAAATGAACTTCGACAAATCTTGGACGGTCTAGTCCAGTAGAGAATTAGGTTTTCCCGCTTTATTTGCCCGACTTGAGCTTTACCATTTGTCGAACTCTATGTTGGCGTTAATAGCTTTAAAACATACTGACGCCTTTAAACAGTACTCCAAAAGAAGGATTTCCCAACGACGACAAATGTCTCCATTGAAATTACGAAAAACGTTTTAACCTAATATCGTGTATGAGAAGATTCAAGACAAATTTCAGATTTTAAACCCAATTTTAGGTCAAACTCCGATTCGCACCATCCATGGCCAGGCACGTAGCCAGAATTTTATTTCTGGAGGGGGGGGCTCATCCTTTATCAGTAGCTGCCATCAAAAGGCGAAAAAGTGGCATGTTTATAAACCAAAGAAACATTTCAGGGAAGGCTTCAGCCCCCCGAGCCCTCCCATTGCTACGCGCCTTTCCGTAGCCACATATAAAGGACGTAAGATCTTGAAACCTCTCCCATTAATTTAGTTAACGTTTTGCATTAATTCTATAACTAATGCAGCAACTAGTGAAAGCACTATAGGGTGGTCCATAAGTATGGAAACACAGGCTTAACTTGGCGGGTCAAGAGGGCATTTGCCCCCCCCCCCCAAATTTTCAGATTTATTATAATTCAAGTGAGAAGGAGTAATACTTGTGATTTCGCAAATGCAACAGTTATTTTTATGAAATAGAAAACTTATCTGGTCTGCCCCTCCGTCCCCGAGTTAAGCTCTAAGTTCGATTCTGCCCCCTCAAAATTAGACACCAAGTTACGCCCATGTATGGTGGTGAAACACAAATAAAACACCGATACTTGGTACAAAGCTCGCCTGCACCAGACATCAAAGAATAGGCCTATCAATCATATCTGGAGTAACCCATTATGTTTGCAAGGTGAAGTACCTGAAAATATAAATTTAACATCTGAAAGGAAAATGCGTGTGTGATGTTTTAAAAAATCTTTAAAACCATGGCAATAATGATAAGAATACATGTTGCTAATTTGCAGTAACAATATTAAAGATGTTGAAAATTTCCTAACCCTGTTTTTTCTAGGACTAATGAATGGAAGTAGGTTATTTTCAGAATCTCTTGCACATAATATTTCTTTCAGCTAAAAGTTTGTTTTCTTTAGTAAATATGTCATGAAAAATTACAAATATGTCAGAAAAATGCAGAAATATTCCCAGTAAAGCCAAAAATATGCACAACAGTACTCTCAAATTTCTCCCATACCCGATAGAGTAGAGGTGGGGCTGTAATGTACCGAATGTTATTTTTACTTTTGACTGATTTTTGTGAAAAGCGAAAAAGGCAAAGAAATGAGAACGAAACTTCTTTACTTCCCGTGAAACAACATTTTTCCTCAATAATGTTTGCATGGCTATCAATTGTAGGCTGGATGAAAAAGTGGGGTATTATATTGTTCTGTACTAAGAAAGGACGGCACCTTTCTTCCTCCGTAATTTCCATATCCTGCCATCGACAATATGAACTATACGTTGTGCTAAAGCTACGAAGAAAAACATTATGAAATAACCGATTATGTGCGGGAGAATTACGAAATTATACAGAAATATGTCTTATTACAACAAAATTCAAGAAATATGTTGTAAAAACGCGAAATTGGTGAATTATATGTCAAAATATGCTTTCTCAAGTTTGTCTATTTCGGCTGATTTTCATCAGATATGTAAAGATCTCACCCCAATAATAGATCCGAAGCCAATTGAAAAATATGTTATAACATAATGTCCCGGGCCTAGTTATTAGTGTATGATAATCATAAACATGACAATAATTGTTATTCTTATTTCTACTAATCAAGTTTAATCAATGGTCTGATTCCCGCTAGAAAAAAATATAGTGACGCCCATGCAAATATATATTGAGTGGTTTGGATTCCACTTTAAACTGTAGGTCCAGTCCCGATTATCCTATCTGTGCATAAAATGGACTCAAAACAACTCAACTCAAACTCAAATATGTTTGAGAATACATGAATGAAGCGGTCTGGCGTGGATAGTATCTAATCCCACACTCGACGTGAATCGAAACTGCTATTCTCACACACCCTCCCCCTTCTCTAACATGTCCATGCGCCATACGTTCAAAGGAAATGCAGGAACATGTGCCACATGGTAGAAGAACACAGACTCGAACCCCTTCTCTCTAAACCCTTTACTGCGGGACGCGGTTCGAACTCCCGAGAGAGAATTCCTGGAGGCGACAGAACGACAATGCGGCAAGCACTCGACGGTCGAGTGAACACGCGCGTGTGTGTGTTTTATGCGTATTTGCACGTGACACATTGTCTACACCAGAAGGGAGGATTAATCACACGTGACTGGTGACGTCAGCGCTATTCAGGTGGCGGCTGTTGCCCAGTAATAAACGATTCGTGGACAAGACATTTTTGCGTAATATGGAACGGAAAAGATTGGATTGAAATTTGTATGTCTGTTAATGTACGTCGCTCCTTTGCCCATTTTGCGTAATAGCGACAATGAGGGCAAATGCTGATTAGATGGAATTAATGAGTGGTCATTTTTGAATGGAGGTCCAATGTTAGGGCTACTACTAGAAAAAAAAAGTCGTTTTCACGTTCAGAAGACACAACGGCGCTTATGGAGAAACCGCACAGTGTTGCCAATACAGCGCTAGCTCATGTCGCCGGGAAATGATGACCTTCCTTCACAATGAAGGTGTTACATATTTTGTGTATATAATAATAATTATATGTAATTATTAACATTAATATTATACTGTGAACGTTACAGTTACCCTTTTTACTATGATCCATTCCGATCACTACACACGCGAGTGTAATGCACGAATATGACACTTCAGAAATCACTTAAAAAAGTAAAAATCACTGAGCGATCACACAGCTGAAAACACTTTTTCGAGAGAGGGAAAAAGTCTAAACATACCAAAGCAGATCTCTCACTCAAGTAAGGTGAACCTGGCACATGGGTTAGATTAAGTTGCAACCCAAACAAACAAATGAGTTATGGCCCACGTGAACTGATAAGACGTGAATGACTCAAGCAAGGCATGTCATATTTCTATCTTGAAGCCCCATATTTTGTCACGTGTTGGAAAGCCTTTAATATGGTGTCTATGAATTTATGTGTACGTTGGAAACTGAAAGGTGATCTTCATTTCAGTATTAATGTCGACAGTAATGTAAACGAAAACAACGTGTATTTGCGACAGCACTAATGTTGATCACAACAGCAGCATTGGAAATAATTGTCAATTATTAAATTTAAGTAATTTCAATTCTATTATAACAAACTGCATGAAGTTCATATTTTTACTGAATGGAAATAAAATATCATCTCGAAAACTTGGTGGTGATAGCCGGAATGCTGCGGTGAGTCGGCTCAAGATGGCCAGACAACGTCTCCTTACTTCGCGCGCGGTTCGGGTTAAAAAGAAACTCCAAATGCATGGAAGTAATATTTCTGGGAACCTTTGAGTGGTTATAAAAAATAATTTCATTATTTTCTCCACAACTTTGTCGCTGGAAGTTTTTACTTGGAATTACAGAACAAAAAATGGCCAGCGACGATATTTTCTACTGCACGAATATAAAAAATCTCCACATACTTTATTTGAATATTTTTTAATGCGAATATGCTTTAAAATATTGATAAATTCTGAGTACCACCATCACCTATGACAATTAAAAAACAGTGTCAATTTTTTTAATAATGAATGCTTCAATTTTACGGCATGTTTCAACGTTAGGAATGAAAACAATGTAAAAATTGTGTTTTCACAGAAAATTTGCGTTTTTAATTTATCTAAAATTATGTAAGCAAGTTACCAGTTTTTTGTGTTCACCATCGTATTCTCTTCAAAATTTCCTGCAAAACTGCAGGTACCGATTTTACTTAAGCTAAATTTGTAAATCCAGAAATTTGACAACAGCGCGCTCGTATTTCCCATAAGAAAAGCATTGCCCATAAGAGCCCATTGCGTCTTCTGAACGTGAAAACGACTATAGAACCCGGAACCTCGAACATCAAATAACGAGGACGGAATGGTGGTTTAGCCTATATCATTCTCTCTCTTACACCCGCAATTTTGTATCGGCCCTCCCCAATGACGTACTGGAACGTCGTTGCCTGGCAGTAACTGCAATCGGGTACCAAAACTGGAGGGAGGGGGCAAGGACAGTTTACAGGCTAAAAGTGGGATGGCAACTGCGCCTCTAAATGCAAGACCATGAAAATAGGCGGGTGGCAGAAGTTTGCGCTGTTGCCACGTCGGAGCACAACCCCGTGTGTTCAGAGGTTTAAAAGATTGAAGATGTCGTTGTGGAGTTGTAGATATGGGACTCAATTTCCGGGACCTTAAAAGAACTTTCAATTCCCACGATCAATGTATTGAATGGGATTTGAAAGTGCCCCAGAGAGAGGTTGGTCTGACGCAGGGGCGCCGACTTGTCAAAATTATTGGGGGGGGGCTCTGATCACTGAAATAAATTAATGAATGACTCACTCTCTCCCTTTTTTAAGTTTTGATCTCAGTGTTCGCAATCACGTAAAAGCCCATGAATTCCTCAAAAATATCAAAATTTTTGTTCACAGTTCTAATGCAGAATATTAACATTGTCCATGAATGGATATTTCACAAGTATCGTCAACCATAATAGCAAAATATTCCCGACTTTTAATATCTGCTACCACGGAGCGCAAAACAGATCTCCCTAATAAGTCAATGATCTCGTTCTGAATGTCATGTTAGAGCCATTTGTAGCCCAAAAATCTCATCCACTCCCCTAGTTCATGCACATCGTCTTTTGAAGCTCTTTTTAGTAAAAATTTTAACAATGCTCATAATTACATACTTAGTATATAGTAATAAGTCATGTGTTTTGTTGTCTCTGGTCATAGCCCCCCCCCCCAAGTTGATGGTTTAGCGGTCTCAGCCCCCCAAAGTTGATGGTTTAGCGGTCTCAGTCCCCCAGATTGATGGTCTAGAACATTTCAAATATGTATTTAAAGTTAAGTTTATGTGGCACAATTCTGAGTAAACTTTACAAGAGAAGCAAAATAATACATTAGATCCTCTAAAGCAAAATTATTTGGGGGCTCTGCCCCCACATAGTTAACATTGGGGGGGCTTGAGCCCCCCCAAGCCCCATGGAGTCGGCGCCTATGGTCTGACGCTTGAACTAGGCAAATGACGTTGCCACACACTGGGCGGGAACCAGCGACTTTTGTCCCGCCCGTTTAACTGCGGTTGAACCTGCGTTAAATACCCGGTGGAAGCACTTAGTGCTTCGGTTCGTTTCCACGACGGGTCCAGTCCCGATTAGCCTATCTCTGCATACAGTGGACTTAAAATCTCAAAACTCTCTCATAATTCCCTATGTTTCTTTATTTGTAACTCACTCCCTTTTCTTCATCTACTTTTCTTTTTCTTCATATGTTTTCTCATTTTTTGTATCTCCCTCTTTCACTTCTTATTATTTTGTGTGTGTGTGCGTGTGTGTGTGTGTGAGACAGAGAGAGAGAGAGAAAGAGAGATTCTTGCTCTACTCTAAGTGCACTATCAATAGTTTACTGGAGAAATGACAATCTAAAATAGTCATTTTCCGATGCCATACAACAACCATGGCCGTCTTTAAAGTGTTAACGGTCATTACTAGGTGTCGGAAGTTGAAGACCTATAAATTGGCAATAAAAAGACCTTTGAAAAGACCTAAAAATTTTAAAAAAAGGACCTAGAAACGGAAAAAAGGACGTATAAATATGATCCAAATTAATTAATAACTTCAGTTGTAATTACATATTTAATGAATAAAAAAAATTCAAAATTCTGGTGGTATGGAACACAGTGCGAAAAAAACTATATGAATGAAATGCATCTTCTTTCAGACATTATACATTTTTTAGATTAACATAATTTGAAAAATCATATTTGGCGTAACCACACTAGGGTTACAGAAATAGGACTTCGGATCTTATTTCAGTCGTCCAATAATGTTTTTCTCTCGTTTCAGGGATGGTTCAAATATATTTATTTATTTCCTTTTTTATTATTTCTTTACTACAGAAAGGATGTTTAAGAGGTGATGTACTGATGAAGATTCGAATTGAGAATGGGCAGTGAAAACGTAGTCGAAAGAAGGTGAAGTTGCAAACAAAAAGCCGTTAAGACCTAAAAAAAGGCTAAAAAAGGACCAATAAGCCAAAAAACTCCGAAAAAGGCAAAAAAGGACAAATAAAACCCACCTTTTTCTGGCCTACAATGACCCAAAATGAACATATATTATGTGGGCATCGTCTTCGGACACTAGGGAAAAAAAGGATTTTTCCTCAACTTCCGAGCACTAGTCATTACATATTTAGCCTAATTAATGTAACTTGAATGATTCAGTTTGTAAAAAAAATATATGATTCACGCGACTGTAATCATTATCAATCTTTATGCATGATCAAATATTCACATTTAAATTTTGAAAAAATACCCTTTTTTTTGTAAATTTACAGTAGAATGTAAAATTTACGATAACTTCTCAAAATTTTGCACGTAGGCTGTACCTGACTGCGCAGTAGGATAGGCCAGAACTGTTCGTTCATGGCAACAACTCCCTGGTTACCAAGAACATTTCCCCATTTTCTTCCAAACTACGCATTTTCCAGTTCGTTCACGTTTGACACCGGAGCAACGGAGCGCTAATTCCCAGCACAGAAATATCAGTCATTTTTCTTCATTCGCTCTTCATTGGTGCCCCATCTGACCTTTCAGACTGATCCTACACAATCAAGCGACGGAGAGGTCTTACAAAGGTCACTGGGTCACGAAGCCTCACGTCTTTCTCCGGGAACTTCCTCCATCCTATCTCGGCATTGTTGTGCGCTCATCTTCTGGCGTAGTGCAAGTTCAGAGATTGACAAAGACATCAAACAAGCAACGGGAAATTCTTGTTGTTGAGTCGAAAAGAGAATTGTGTTTTTCCAACCGTGAACCGTTTTAATTTCTATATTCAATTACTGTGCGTTTCCTCGTTTGCCTTTTTATTTTTGAGAATACAGGAAGTGGCGTCCCAAGAAGGGTTGGTGGGGGTCAAATCCTGAACTCTGTTCGTAATTTTCTCCTGGCTGTGAGTCCAGACGCCAGAGCCTCGTTAGTCTGCAACGATGCAATCCTACGTGCAGGGGTTGATCCAGAATTTTCCATATAGGGAGGTGCAAGTTTGTATTTAGGAGGTGCAAGGGTAAATTTGAAGCCAAAATAACCACGATTTGGGTCTTTCTGATAATTGTTAAGGGGCGTTGAGGGCGCTACGGAGGCGTTGGGAGTGTGTGGATAAACCACTGACTACGTTTAAGTTGGTTTAACTTTATGTTTAAGTCCACTTTGTGCACATTAAGGCTAATCGGGACTGGACCTACAGTTTAAAGTGGAATCCGAACCTCTATGTGCCTCCACCGGGTATCGAACCCGGAACCCCTTGATTATAAGGTGAAGACGCTACCACTGCGCCATCGGGGAGGCCCCACTGACTACGTGGAAGAGTGGTTGTCATTTGGGTGTCTTCAGAAAGGTCGAACCGGCCCATATACCGCTCCCCTTTGCAAATTGTAATCGTTTATTACGAAGTTACACAATGCCGAAAACTTGGTATTTTTATTGTTAATAACATATATAAAATTCAGTTAGTATTCGAACAGAATAGCTAATATAAAAACTGTTTCAGATCGAAAAAAAAAAATAGTGTAAAATACAGGAAGCTGGTTATATTGTCATATTCTACCATTGAATCCAAAAAAATCTATAGTTCCACAGTTTTCAATATTCTAAAAATCAGATAACAGACTTTATGACTAAAATTTCCTCCTAACTTTTAAAGCTTTTTCTTAAATGAAGTGTGTAAAAGTTTATAGCACAATACGATAACTACGCACAGTGGCGGCGATTGGGTTCCAAAATGGGGAAGGGGGGCAAGGTGCCAAAACTAGGGGAGCAAAGACAGTATATTTCCTCTTGTAGATAAGGTTTAGCATAGTGCAGGAGCAAAAGCGGCGAATAGTGGGGGGCAACTGCCCCCCGTAATCGCCTCCACTGACTACGCATTTCAGTACACTAACGGTGTGATGTGTAAAACATAATGAAAAGCAGTTGTGCTGCATATTCACCCATCTGGTGGATCGAATAGAAGTCTCCCAATGATATAACATTAATTTTAATAACAATAATACTAATTTTTATTTGCACAATAACAATCATAACCATATTAATTATTATTGTTTCTACTATTCAAGTTTTGATTGATTGATTGATTGAGTTGTTGTGTAAAGTCCACTTTATGCACAGAAAGCATAATCGGGACTGGACCTACAGTTTAATGTGGGATCCGAACCACCGGGTATCGAACCGTACTATTCAAGTTTTATCAACAGCCTGACTCCCCCATAAAATTTTCTGATGGCGCCTATGGACTTCTGGCTTCGTTTCGCTCGCCACTCAAGCAGGCGATAATGACAAGTAATAGGAATGCTTAATAATAGCATCTCAATGAAAATTTTGGAGTGCCATTTTACTGATACCTCTTTTCGACTTGTATTTCCTCACCATGTCTAAGAGTGGAATCTATGAATGCATGTACAAGCATATCTGATGACCGTCCCAACGACGATTTCGCCCACGATAAGTGCATTGCGTTATTCGTGAGTTTTGCAAGACTGGAGCTCAATGACCTTTGTATCGAAATCGAGAGATAGAAGCTTAACTGACAGCTGACAAAGTGCCTCTCACGTGTTCTATGATAGAAAACTCCCTCCTTCCCCTTTCCAAACTGGCCCCCCACCGCCCCAGAAGTTTCGACGAGCTCGTGTTGCATAAGGTATTAATATTAAGGACCTATGAATACAGTACGAAGATCTACGGGTCAGTTGGGCCTCTAAGCGGATTTCTACAGGTTCTACGTCTCTTTCAAGACCGCCTCTTCATCCGAGGTTAATCCACCCGTGGGTCATAGGGGTATTTGTCAGAGCACACCCGCTGTTCAGCCACTGTTGGTCCTGCGCACTTCAATTTCAAAGCTGATAGATGAAGGGTTGGCAAGCGCGCGTGGTTCTGTGTGTGAGTGTGAGAGAGAGAGGTATTCTCCTCCATGACTACATACTGCAGTCCAGGGGCGATGCCAGGAAATTTTGAGTAAGTAGATGGATGGTTTGTTTCAGCTATGAGCAGGTTGGATCACACTGGATTCGGATATTGGATCCCGAGTTTGGATATCGGTTCCAGAATTCGAGATTCGGGATAGATAAAAAGCGATCAAGATAGAGAGGGAACTAAAAGATAGTCCAGACAGACAGACAGAGAAATAAGAGTATCTTGACAGATTAAAGCAGAGAAGCGGAACAGATAGAGCGTGTGAGGGAGAGAAGGGGATATAATAAAAGATGCGAGGCTGATATATATATATATAAGAAGGGGAATAGACAGAGAAATGTAAGAGAACAGACACAGAGAACAAATTTAGAAACCCAGACACAGATAGAATGGGAGAGAGATTGTGTGTAATATATTATGTGAGACAGACAGAAAGAGAGAGAGATATATAGATAGAGGAAACAATGCAGACAGAGTGGGAAATAAAGGAGTCCAGTCTCCAGGAAGATACGGACAGAGAAACTAGAAGAGAGAGGTAGAGAAAGTGTGTAATGAAAGATATGAGACAAAGGAGCAGAGAGAGAGAGAGAAAGAGAAGCTAAGCAGACAGAGGGAGAAATAAGAGTGTAGACTGACAGAAATATAGAAAGAGAGAGAGACAGTATGTAATAAAATATGTGAGATAGAAGTGAGACGGATTCAGAAAGAAATAAAAGAAGTGAAACACGGAGAAAAGAATAAGGAGAGAGGGTGATAGATATTCTGTGAAAGATTACAAACATAGAAATAAAAGCTGCAATACAGTAAAGAGAGAGAGTAAAGAAGAAAGCTAGTAGTACGAAATGATAGGTATAGAAATATTCAACAACGTGCAGCAAAAATGAGTATCACGACATAAAAGAAAGTGAATATATGAAGTTAAAAGAAGAGAAACATGGTAAGGATAAAATTAACAACCTTCAATACTTACTTAACTCATACTCAACACAGCTTATCAGTTTGGCATGAATATCTAATCAGTATTGGAAGTGTATTAAATGGGCTTAGTTTCATTATATTCTTGTATTGATAAGGTTAAGAAGATGCGATTATTTAATATTGACAAAGTGCATCAAATCAGCTACTGAAGAGCTTCGAAATCAACTTAAAAGAGTGCGCGAGTGTCATGCTTCCATTCTATTGAACTGATACAGTTAATCTAGTAGCTTCTTCCACTTTCCTTACCCCTATTATTTCACAATCGAGCTGTTTCGAAAGTAAACATGTTTGCAAAGCGGATATTATCTGTCATGTACTTAGGTGATATGACAGACTACAAATGCCTCGCTCTAGAAACATAAGAAAATTGCAACTGAAGCAGTGTTGCCATGACCGTACCCAGAGGAGGGGTCATGGGGGCCATGCCCCCACCCCTCGAACTATAAAATATTTAAATGTGAAGCTATAAAAAGCTATGAAAATAACGTTGACGACTTTTCAAATTTGTTAAAAATTCATTTTTTGTGCGTTTATTGTTTAGAGAGGCAGACTCCAGAAGTTTGCAGTCTGCAATATTGGATAGTTTTAGTTTTGTAGCCATTGATACAAAGTTACCAGCAGAAAGCAGTGTCGTCGATTACGGAGGAGGCGTAGGAGGGCAGTTGCCCCCACTATTTGTCTACCAATAGAAAGCAATTTATAAATATATTATTTTCTAAACATAGAATTATCATGGATTTTCAATGACTGGTGGTGGTGTAAGAAACTGAAAGGAAATTTGAAAAGATTGTTAATTTAAGGAACACAGAACTATTGGAATACTTCTGAGAACTGAATGTAAACAATAAGAACTAAGCTGTACGCCGGGTGGCAGCGACTGTAAGCGACTGTGTGGATGATTTTTGGGATGAGGGTGTGTGTGTGGAGGGGGGCGGATATCTGTATAGGTCGGCAGTAATGTTAAAAATGAACACAAGTGTAGAAAAAACACAGAAGATTTTTCAAGATGGCGCCACTTTGCAAGCAAGCGAAACTTGAAGCTAAAATTCATATTTTAAAATATAGGAGTAATTACATTTGCAGAACCTTATGTATAAAGAAACAGAAGACCCACAATGTCTCTGTAACCGAGTCCAACATCTTTCCGACTTTCAAAGCCGCAACATCAGATCGAGCGAAAAGTATCTGCTGTCCATTCCTCTACAACTCAAACGTTTATGCAAATTATTTTAATGTTACTTCATCAGGACTTTGGAACAAGCTGCCACCTGAAATTTGCGCCTCTTCCTCAATTATGACGTTCAAAAAGCTGGAAAATTAAATATATTAAATATTTGACTTCCCGCACTAAGTAGCAGGTGCAGAGAATGACAGAAGAAAGTAAGACATAAAAAATGATTACAGTAATATTTAAGATGAATTATCGTTAATGTATCTATGTTTAAGCGTAATGTATTTGCTTGTACGTGTGTTTGTGTGCATGCGTGTATGTGTAAGGGCGAGAATGTATCCTTTCAAGTGGTTTGTATCATCGATTGGAATAGCTTGTGCTCAAACTACTTTGAAATTCTCTATGCCTTTCCAAGAAGTGTTTTGGTCTGCAACATCTGGAGCCTCCATGCCTGGAAAGGCCAAATTGACAAGAATTCTTGCCCAGCCAGGGAACGTCAACTTTAAAAAAAACATTCACCGGGTGTACCGGTTTGAGTCTGTGGAAATTTTTGTTCATTTTTGTTCTTCCTCTGTTCTCTTGCTGTCGAGTGTCTGCAATGCATCATTTTTTTCTTTTCTCTCTCTCAGGACGGGAAAAAAAGAAAACAGAGAAGAAAACAGGAGGCTTTGGGTTCCTGGTTATAGAATTTCGAGCATACATAAAAGTTCCTTTTTTCCCCGCCATTTCTAAAGCCAGGGGTCGTCAGGTGGTGGATGCTAAAAGAAACATGGGCCATATTGCGAACCGAAGGACTCCTGCAAGTTGATGTGCAGAATTTACGTTCTTATCTCAGCTTCACGCAAAAGGGTGGAACAGATGTTGCAATGACCCATAAATAGTGGATGCTTGTAGTTTGAATGGCGGTGTGGAAAAGAGCAGGGGAAGAATGTTTTGGTAAGGCAGTCGTGTTCGCTCCAGCGAAAACAAATATAGTTTTGAAATATTGGTGAAAAGTGGAAGGTTCCTTTGGATACCCGAGAAGGCTGGTCTGCTTAAAGTGGATGTGACACTTTGCGAGTGCAAATGCGGAATGGTATCATTGGATCGTATCTTATTGTACCGTATTTGTTTCCGTTGTCATTTGTAAGTCCTTCGGAAAGGGATTACGCTGATGTGGAGATGTTCCCAGATGGGTCTGTTCGTTGGCCATGGCTGCAACATTTTTTCTCTATCTATCAATCTTCTTCTGTTTATGTATCTTCTATCACTTTGTCTCTTCTCATTCCTCTCTCTCATTCTTTCACTTTCCCCTTTCTTACTCTCTCTTTATCTCTATCTATTCATTTCTGTGTTTCACTCTTTCTCACTTTCTTTCCTATCTTTATCTCTCTCTTCCTATCACTTTCTCTCTCTTCATTTCTTCCTCTCATCCTTTCTATCTCTTTCTGTCTCTCTACCCCCCTTTCTCACTTTCTTTCTATTAGTATTGTTAAGGGTAATAGGTTAGGTTAGTATCCTTTGATACTATCTCACGGCACATGCCTTCATATAACGGTACAAAGCACAACTTCACCTTGTATTTATTTATATACAGGGTGTTTCCGGGCTGATGATACAAACTTTCATGGATGATGGAGAAGGGCACGTGCATCAATTTGAGATATGGAACCCTGATCCGGAAACGACTCAGTCGAAAGTTATAAGCGAAAATCGGTGTATGAAGATGTAATACTTTTATTACCTGCAAAGTTTCACAAGCGGCTACATTCACAACAGTTGTGGCGTCCCCCAGCTTCGCTGCAGGCATGACATCGTCGCACAAAGTACTGGCGTACCCGTTGGAACAACCTCGGGGTTGTTCGAACAATGTCACATTCAGCGATAATTCTTGCCAGGAGATCCTCTTCAGTCTCGACAGGTGTCTGGACAAAACTTTGTGCGACGATGTCCTACCTGCAGTGAAGCTGGGGGACTCCACTTTGAACAACTGTTGTGAATGTAGAAGCTTGTGAAACGTGTGCAGGTAATACAAGCATTACATCTTCATACACTGATTTTCGCTTATAACTTTCGACTAAGTAGTTTCCGGAACAGGGTTCCTTATCTCAAATTGATACATGTGCACTTCACCATCGTCCCTGAAAGTTTGTATCATCAGCCCGGAAACACCCTGTATATACCTTTAATTATATATAATGATTCAGAAGCGAAGGCAATACATAGTTTTACATTACTGTAGCAGCAGACGTAGCTTGTTTCGTCATGTAAAAAATTAACTACTATTGGCTGTTGCTTGTACCTGATCGCAAGGCCACTGCACCACTGGGTATCCAAACATTTAGAAAGGAGAACAACGAATGATGCAAGTAGTGCTATAAAGTTAAAAATTCTTGCGTGAGAGAATTCTGGAAGCATAGAGGCCTTGGAACTCTTGTGGGAGTACATTCTTGGAGAACGGGTAGGCGACGACAGAAGAGAACTTCCATCCCAACGGATATTCATATAGCCTGGATCCGCTGTGGAAATACGACCCTTGCCATTTGTAATATGTATAAAACGGGCAACTCCGAATCGTCCTAAATATTACATCAACGCTCAGAAGTAAGTTGAAAGAGAGAGACCTGGGTTCCGCAACGGAGGTTACATATCAATTTCTAACCAACTCCTCCTTCCTCCGAGAACCACTACATAAGCGTCTCTGTCGCTTCAATTTTTAAAAAATCGGAAATGCGAAATAGCCCGACGCTTGCCTTGGCTTTTCACCGAATTCACCTCTACGGCTGTGTTAATGGTATCTGGATGCTGGATGTATCTCCAGCAGCGGGTGATGACGTAGTTGTCCACAATAGAGGATGCTGAGGTTTGTCTGGGCATGTGGACATGCCGTGAATGATTGAGTAAGGTCCTCATGCATTCTTGACCACAGCATTGGAAGTAGAAGTTGGTTGCAAGTTGGCTCTTACCAGCAATTAAACATTTCTTCTGTGTAGCTTCGGAGAGAATAGAGTTGAAGGAAGACCCTACACAAGGAAACAAACAGACAAACAAGTGCAGGAAAGAATCACGGTATCTCTCGTCTGATTCTCACCCAACGAGTTGCTAAGTATCTGGGCTTGATTATTGTTGAAGATTGTTAAAGCTATCTATTGGAATTTGAAACAATGTCGTTCTCCACGGATTCTATAGACTATATTATGTGGTTCTGGATGGATGGAAGCTGTTAGTGGACTTAGAAAACAACGCATACAAATTCGATTAGCAGCACTGGAGAAATTATTCAATTATTTTTACTTTCGTATAATTCATTTCAGGCATATTTATCACAATTTTTTACAGTAATGAAAATATTGTCTGTGCAATGAGCATCATAAAGTGAAAACTTCTTCGAAACTGGCACCATTTCAGGTTCCTCTCCATTCTCAATATTAGCTGATTCTGCGTCTACGTAGAGGTCCTTCAAACTACGATACGCCAAGATGTTTCATTTTGTCCCGCCTTGATATTTGAAAAGTTATAATTTTATTTCATTGACTTATCTTTGGTATCAGCAAAACGTAATGTGATCCCCACAACCAATCGTTAAGTCGGCATCCATGTGAAAGAGTTGGGTGCCTCTGTTCCACGTCATAGTCTCCATCTCTCACACTTTCTCACTATTCTCACTAGAACATAAGCATATTTCCGTATACAATTATCCACTCCGATCACACTTGAATGACATTTTGATGACATTTTTTTACTAGACGCATAAAGTAAGACATGTATTAAAGAACCACACACAACGGTTCCTTGAGGCCTATCACTGGTGCAAACTATCCTTATACAATAACGAGCTCTGCCAATAGCCGCACATAGTTTCACTTCGACAGGGTTCATCTACATAAAATTTATATATTTGTTAAATAACCATCACAGTAAGTTGCCAAGTATTATAATTTAGGCGCATACAAGAGTTTAATGTAAAGCAAATTAAGTAAGGAATTGATACAAGACAAATTAAGCAAGGGATGGATACAATACAATCAAGGAAGGGATGGATACAATACAATCAAGGAAGGGATGGACACAAGACAATTCAGCAAGCGATGGACACAAGAAAAGTAAGCAAGGGATGGATACAAGACAATTTAGCAAGGGATGGATACAAGACAATTTAGCAAGGGATGGACACAGGACAATTATGCAAGGGATGGATACAGGACAATTAAGCAAGGGATGGACACAAGACAGTTATGCAAGGGATGGATACAAGACAGTTATGCAAGGGATGGATACAAGACAATAAAGAAGGGATGGATACAATACAATTAAGGAAGAGATGGATACAATACAATTAGAGAAGGGGTGGATACAATACATTTAAGCAAGGGATGGATACAAGACAATTCAGGAAGGGCTAGGTGCAAAACAAATTAAAGAAAGGTGGGTACAATGAAAATGGAGCAAGGGATGAAAAGAAGTTAAATGACGTAAGAGATGAACACTCGGAAAAATAAACCAGCTTTGGATACAAAGTAAAATAAGACAAATTAATGGAATAGCCGAACATCACCATTTCAAAATTGAAATGAAAGAATTGACAGTACAAAGAAATTTCTTTTGCAGATATTTCGTAATAACTGATTATTTTTTCCTAGCTCATTTAAATTCTTCCTCCACAGAGTACCATCAGATACGTCAACCGTCCGAAGGCTATTCGGCTTGCCTTCAAACTCTCATGGCCTGACCACGGTCCTTACCCATAGCTGAATAAGGTAATAGACAAATAAGCGAGCTGACACCATGGAACAGACGGAAGGTAAAGCGGCACGTGACCGGCATGGACAAACCCTGCGAAGGAGTAACCGCGAGCGTCCATCGTAAGGGAAAAATACCGTTGTCTCCATTTAAAGAGAAGTCGAAGATGATGCAGAGTGACTGGTTTTTGAACCAGGGAGTGGTTGAGTGGTTGTGTTGCGAAAGCTCCAGCGTTGATAGTGTCCTGTTACCAGCGATGCCAACCCAAGCATAATGGTGCTAAACCTAAAACAATTTAAAAGCTTCGTTGGGACCCAGCACCCTGCGTTTGCATAATGGTAACATCTAGAATAATTTGCAAACTTTATTTTCTGGAAGGAAGAAATTCACTTCAGAAAGCAATAATTTGGGAAAATAAAAATTAATAATGTATATGCAGATCTCATTTCTGGTCCAGGGGTATGCTTTCCCAACCATACGCTCTTCTCATCATATTATATTTATTCTCCCCAGTTTAGAGCCCCCTCCTCCCCGATGGAGCAGTGGTAGCGTCGTTACCTTGTAAACAAGGGGTTCCGGGTTCGATACCCGGTGGAGGCACATAGTGGTTCGGATTCCACTTTAAACTGTAGGTGCAGCCCTGATTAGCCTTAGTGTGCATAAAGTAATCAATCAATCAATCCATTCTCCCCAGCTTACTTCGCAAGGAATAATTTATGGCAACAAATGTTCCATTTTATAGTCCACGAATCGTCTCAAACTCTCACTAGTTCAATGTTGAACCTATGTCGGAAAGTAAGATGCATATGCTAAAATTACAATCATCTGCAAAATAATTATAATAATAAATTACTATTACTAATTATCAATAATAGTAATAATTTATTGTTAATAATATGTAGATGCTAGCACAATTTATTGGACTTGAGCCAGTGGCGGCGTTTGGGTTCCAAAACCATGCGGGCAAAGACAGCATATTTCCATTTCTAGATAAGATTTAGCATAGTGCGGTGGCAATAGTGGCGAAAAGTGAGGGGGGCATTGCTCCCCTTGCCCCCCCAATCGCCGCCACTGCCTTGAGCATAATTTCACAAACCCTTTCCTATCGGGAGGTTGGCAACGCTGCCTGTTACCTCATGGTTCGTGGGCGTCACTCCCGCTTTACCCCAGGACGGGGCAAGTTACCACCTCCAGCCCAGTCAAGTAGAGGTGAAAATCGGTAATTTTCACTTCGCCAAACTGATGGTTTGACAGGCATTATGAGATCAACAAGACAAAAACGCAACTGACGCGCTGGTTTTCTTCTCCACTGCAATTTCACCAGCGACAAGCCCACAGATGCTTCCTGTATGTTTTCTTCAATTCAACCGACTTTCTCGAAGACATATTTCCGGACGCAATTGTCGAGTTTTGGTTCTCGCCTCTGGTGCAATGCCACCCGTAGTGAGAGGGGGGAGGATTTCTTTTTAGCAGAGGAGTTTCACTTGTGTTAAGCGGGCAGTTTTGCAAAGGAGGAACGTGAATTGATAGCTTCAAGAGAACTTCAAATCTCGCCACCCAAGTGTTAAGCGCTGATGGACCAGTTACCAACAATTGACTTGGCCTACTTTACTTTCACACTGATTTGATCCGCAGTAGGGTGTCTCTTTCGCATGGAAGAGGCGATCAAGAACTAGATCATGAAGTTGAAGGGTGGGGGAGCGGGAACCTAAAACAACATTTATTTACTAATTTTATTTTACAAGGGACAGTCAATAAGTTCCCGGAATGGTGGTATTGCATTGTAATGGCAGGACATGTGTCAATGCTTACATAATCACCTGTAGGTCCTGTGCGCACACACACAAACTTGCTACATCGGTCCTACCATTGCTGGAGGAACAGGCGAAGGCTTATTTTGGAATATCCCCGAGTTCGACAGTCGTATTCGATTTGCTGTGAAACGCGATCCTTTGAGGCCCATAACCAGAGTAAGGAATAGTTAAACGTAACTCAGAGCAAGATCCGAGGAGTAGGGTGGTTGAGCAAGAGATGTGTAGCTCGGTGCGTCATCGTGCAAAAGCTGTTCAAATTGTGACACTGCACCGAATGACCAATATTCAGCGTCTAACTGGAACGGAACAATAATGACACTGCACTTAATACCTGTGCAAACCTATTGCAACTGCAAGCAGCCATGGTAAACCACGCCACAACAATGCGTCTGATATCTCCGTCTGGAGGGGAATTCCGGAAACTTTTTGACAGCCCGTCAAAATTTCAAAGACTGTCCTTTGTTCTCAACACGAAGTTACCGGGTTCAAATCCAGTTTGGACCACAGAAATTGGAAAGAGAAATTGACTGGGACACGGACAAAGAAAGAAGTGGCTTTTATAAAATTCGCTGGAATGAGTAGTTAACGGGGAAATATTTTGTTTTGATTTGGTTTCTTTTACTTCGCTTTTCTATCACTTTTGCCTAATCCCGAAGATTAGGATAGTGATGGTACGATGAAATTAATGAAGAGACACTCGCAAAGAACAACCACATCCAGGCCAGAATTCGAAACCCGGACCGCATCGTAGCGCGCTATGCTAACCACTCCACCACGGAGGACGGCTTAGCGGGGAAAGAGTCCTGGGAAGAAGACATTAGTTGATACATCATGTTAAGCAATTGGTACTTAAGCTCTCTTGTGCTGAACATGCCATTGAAGAGAGAACAGTGAATTATAGATTATTTTCTCGAAATTCTAGGCGAGGCGGAGACAGTATTGAAACCAGGAGCGTATATTCTAGGGTAGCTAGGTTATCTGCGAAGCCTGAAGTCTAGAGAATAAAATACAGGAGAAAATCGATCAGAAATTGTAAATAATATTACTCATATCAGTGAGATGATGATGCTCATTCTGGAGTTGGCAACCTGATTTCTTATGAGTTGGCAACCTAATTTCTTATGAGTTGGCAACCTGATTTCTTATGAGTTGGCAACCTGATTTCTTATGAGTTGGCAACCTGATTTCTTAGAGTTGGCAACCTGATTTCCTATGAGTTGTTAACCTGATTTTTTATGAGTTGGCAACCTGATTTTTTTATGAGTTGGCAACCTGATTTCTTATGAGTTGGCAACCTGATTTCCTATGAGTTGGCAACCTGATTTTTTATGAGTTGGCAACCTGATTTCTTATGAGTTGGCAACCTGATTTCCTATGAGTTGGCAACCTGATTTTTTATGAGTTGGCAACCTGATTTCCTATGAGTTGGCAACCTGATTTCTTATGAGTTGGCAACCTGATTTCCTATGAGTTGGCAACCTGATTTTTTATGAGTTGGCAACCTGATTTTTTATGATTTGGCAACCTGATTTCTTATGAGTTGGCAACCTGATTTTTTATGAGTTCGCAACCTGATTTCTTAGGAGTTGGTAAATTTATTTCTATTCATAACCTAGCTAGGACCCCATGACATTGTGAGATACCCCAGATCTTGGACTCAGCATACGCCACTGATTGAAACGTTTCATTAGACCCGATCTCATAACGTGTCATTGACAAAGATAATTCTAGCTATGTGTGAGCTGAAAAGGGCAGAAAAACCTCTGGGGAAATGCAGGAAGAAATGCAAGTATGTGGAGGGAATCCTAGACCGACCGGCCTATGTGAAAAATCGCAGCGCTGTGTCACGACGTGCAAGACCGACCGACACTCGTGCCAGCGGATACATGTTGAAATCAGCCAGGCAAAGATGCGTATCAAACTGATTAAAGGGTTTTCCTTTCATTTCTCAGTGAAAGTCCCGAAAAAGGATCACTTTCACTTGCTCCGCGTGTGAACCTCGCGTGGGAGATGAAGAAGAGAACTCCGACGAAATTCTAAAGATGTGCGAGGACCGACCGACCTGCTACGATATCTTTGTCGTGGTCACAGATCACCGCCGAGTTTCGCGACCCACTTCGAGATGAGCGAGAAGAGTGATGCAGAGAGTTCCAGATCATCGTGAGGAGGAAATGATGCTCATTAAGGCCAGAGTGCAACGCCTCCTTTTCGGCAATCCGACGAGAAATATCCGTCATTGTTGTTACCGAAGAACGGTACCAATGATGAGCTAACATAGAACAAATGCCCTCTTGAGAGAACTCCAGATTTCCGTTTGACACGTATCGCACAATAACGACTTGAAACGTGAAACCCAACGGCGAGACGTGGAACCTGAGGTGGGGGTTTAATGTAAGACGTCATTGTGACGTAGCGGTCTCTGCGACGGACTGACTAGAACAGTGGCGGATTAAGGCTGTTCACGCATTGCTGAGACGCCCTTTTAGCATCGCACAATCAATTTCTGTGCACTGTACCATGCCGTAAAAGCTCATGTTCGGGTGTGAAAGTAGGTTTTCAAGTGCTCTCCCTTGACATCGGCTAAGGTGATGTGATGAGCACCATGGTCCGATCGTCTTTAGCAAGGACCGCGAGGTATCTGCTTACATACCAAGATTCAGAGCCGTTTAGCAAGACATCAAACTCGAGATCAATCACCCCGGGAACCGAGCCCGGATCTCAATTATGCCAGTCTCGTTTACTTGTTTGATTCTTGTGTAAACAGTGAGCCGTTCTAACGTCGTCGGCTTGTAATCAAGGGATCCCGAGTTCGATACCCGGTGGAGGTGCATAGTGATTCGAATACCACTTTAAACTGTAGGTCCGGTCCCAATTAGCCTATCTGTGAATAAAGTGGACATATAACAAAATGTCAATGGTGGATTGGTCGATTTGATGTTTTAAGTCAACTTTATGCACAGTAAGGCTAATCGGGACTGGACCTACAGTTTAAAGTGGGATCCGGAGCACTGTGCAATGTGCCTCCATTAGCAGTGGAGGCGATTAGGGTGAATGGAGAGTAGTTGCGCCCCACCCCCTTCTCACTTTTTGCCACCGTACTATGGTCTCTCTGCTAAGCCTTCTCTACCAAGAGAAAGTAAACTGTCCTTCCCCCCTTCTCCCCCCCCCCAGTTTTGGCACCCAATCGCCACTACTGTCCACCGGATATCGAACCCGGGACCCCTTGATTGCAAGGCGACGATGAATAATTGTATGATAAAATAACGGTAACGTTTTAATTTTGGGAGCAAATTAATGTTAGCTGTAATCCGTTACTTCTTTAAAAGTAATTTACCTACTTTGATTCTTACGTACATTGTGAACAGTGGCTCGATCATCTCGCATGATTATGAAACACTACAAGTGTTTGCTATTTCATGGCATATCCCGACGTCTACTCTCAAACGCATCGGGAAACTGACAAGAAACCGTACCACTCCTTGGATACTTGTAACGCACTCTGGCGCCATGGAGTCCATTTTCCCCAGAACCTAGCAACGGTGGGCAGCAAATCTATTATGTTCTCAGCTGAGAGACAAAGACAGCGACCAACGTATTCCGCCGTGGCAATCAGATTTGATTTATTAGCGAAATTGGGTAGAAAACTCGTCAGCGTTGTCTCTGCCCGTCTTCCTACAATAGGCACGATCGAAGAAACCAGACGCCGACCTCCCGCTAAATAACAAAGGGTCACGAAGACCCAGACTTCCATATGTAGGCTTGTAAAAACAACAGCCTATCAATTTGCAGTGTGCTTGATTGGTTGTGTCCTATCTTGTAGTACATGTTTGGTTTGATATTTGGCCTGGTGGGCTACTGGGACCAGTGGCAGATTAACAAACTTCTCTCGCTGTAGAATGACCACTACGTAACTGCCCCCCACAAGGTTCATTGAAGGTGTATTTTTAGTTTAAAAGTAGTTTATGTGGGTGATCGGTTAATTTTAGATGTCAAGGGAGGGGTGTTTATTCTTAGTTTTAGATGTCTGGTAGTAGTAAATTCAGGAGATATTTTTGTGAACAGGACAAGAAATTTCATGAAAAATGGAATATTACTCGGATATTAACTCGGATATTAGATCCGAGCTCCCCAATGGCGCAGTATTTACACCGTCGCCGTGTAATGAAGGTGTCCCGGGTACGATACATGGTGGAGGCACATAGTTGTTCGGATCCCACTTTAAATTTAAACTGTAGTTCCAATCCCGATTAGTAGAGTTGAAAAGCAAGCTTGTATATTGGATTCGCACTCTTTTGAAGTAAGGGCATTTTCAGTTCTCGAAAATGGACTATAATTAAAATTTTAAATTTGGTTTTGGAACCATCAATAACATTCAATTATCTAAAATATATAATTCCTGTAATTAGAAATCGGAAAAGGAACAGGAAAAGAATGCTGCTTATCACCTACTTTATTCAACCTTAAAAGTTGTAGTAAAAACTTTTTACTGAATAATTTTATTTTGTAATTATCGTCGACTCATGAGCCGCCTCCAAAAGTTCCCGAGTTCGAGTCCCGTCCTGGGCATAGATATTCCTTTGTGATTGTCTTCATTGATTTATCACTCATTATATGTCTTCAGGTCCTCGAATAGTGTGTAGTGAATAAGGTTGTGGCCTTGTATCCAAGGGATCCCAGAATCGATGCAGAATTGCACCTTAAACTGTAAAAATATCTGAGCGTAAACTAAACTTAACTTTGCCAGCTATTTTATTCTCAGCATCACGATTAGGCAAAAGTGAATGCAAATACAAGTACATAAGCCGGTGCTCCAAGTTTCGTCTCTTCTAGGCACCATAATCACTTTTAGCTCGATTGATGGAGCAAATATTAATTTCGTATATTAATTTGGCCAGGTCTGAATCACCCGTCAGAAGAGCCACAGATTGGATAGCATGGGCAGAAATTAGTAGCTACTTGATGACAAACTTGAAGAGCAGCGAACGGAACAAAATGCCCAAAGGAGCGTGTCTTTCTATCAGAGATCACGGTCACCTACCACAAGGGACTGAGGACTCATCAGTGCTTTCCTGTGAATCAATGTCAAGAACATCATCTGAATTAGAAAGGGGAACGTGAGGAGAAGCAGAATTGGGGAGTAACTAACGCCAAGGAACGTTAACGTTTGTTACATATCAGTAACTGTACGTGTAATTTTTAAAAGTAACCACCGTTATTCAACTACCGTGTTAAATTCGGAATTAACTATGGGCGGCAGCAGGGAGAGGCACAGCCTGGAAGAAGGCAAACTTGCTTACTTATCTTCCCTTCTCCGTTCATTCCAATCTGTTTTCCCCATTCTTGTATTTCTGTTCTTGAAATTTCATATTTTCATTTCTTACACCCAGTTTCTTTTTCTTGTGTATATTCACACCCTTGTTGCTTTATTTATTATCCTATCTTTTCTCTTTCGTTCTTGTGTCTGTCTGTAGGTCCAGTCCCGATTAACCTTACTGTGCACAAAGTGGACTTAAAACACCAACTCAATCAATCAATCTTGTGTCTTTCTCTCCTTACTCACCCCCTTCTCTCTCTCTCTCGCTCTCGATATATGTGTGTGTGTGTTCATGTGTGTGCATATTTTGCTCTCTCTTTTTCTGTGCTGTATTTTTATTTCTCTCCTTCATTCTCTCTCTCTTTCCATGTTTCGCTTATTTTGTTTTATCCTAATATCTCTCTCTCTCTCTCTCTCTCTCTCTTTGTCTGTGCGCGTGTGTGTGATGGTTTCTCTCTGTCTTCTCTTATTTCTTTCAGCTTCCCCGTCTCGTTTCGTTGTTTCCATTCCTTCCTTCTATCTCTATTATATATTTTCATTTTTCTCTCATAAAATGTATCATGATGAGCCGTAAACAAAGTATCAAGACAATTATCGAATTTCAAAGAACCTCTTATTTTTCGATTTTGGCCCCCGTAAAAAAAATTGTGGTCTAACTAGCCCAATTTATATGAAAAATGGCTTGTTTACTTTTTCCTGGGAGATTTTATATCCACTTGCTTGTTTTGTGACTATCAGATTTTATTTGTTTACTGTTTTTATTTGTGTTTAATCAAATTCACAGCTATAGAATTTATGTTGAAGAAAATTCATTATAAGCAACAGAAAGAAGTATATTTTACCTTTTAAATGTAGCATGTTTCAGCAAAATCGGACGTGTGTGTGGGGGGTGGTACGTTTTCCCGCCAAAGCGGCAAGAATTACCACCCATATGGTGATTTTTCCTTCAATCTTCCTTCAATTACCACCCTGCGGATATCCATGCCCAGACCGAGAATCGATCCCACAACCTTCTGTCATGAGATCATGAGTCGACCACTCAAAGTGCTCACCGATGAAGGCGGCTGTCTCGACAATCGAAACCAGGTCACTTGAGTAGATCTGGCACACCCTACCTACTGGGAAGTATCGGCCTATGTCATGTTTTTAAGTCGCATCCTTTTTCGAAAACACATTAATATTCTCGGAACGTGATAAACGACTTGAGAATTACAAGCTACAAACAGAAGTTATTACGCCGCTTTCAAAGTGTAATGTTGGTTATGTAAGGGAACAACGAACATGTAACAATGCCGAAAATTACATCCTTCCAAGAGAAAGTGTAACAATGGTGTGGACGAGAAGAGTCCGTTGCGTGGAATAACAATTGTTGCGAGATTTCGTTAAGTGGTTGTTACGTAGCTACAGCAGGATTCCTTCGGGTTGTTGTTTGCCTCCAGTCCTCTCCGGATAATAGCCTGTGACATGTAAATTTACGAAAAATTCTTCAGAGAAACGTGCCACACGCACTCATGCACGCACGTATGCTACACGCATGTCCGCACTCTTCTTCCACGCCCTCGGGGTGTCGTACAAGTTTTACATGTTCATTTTCGCGTACCGCGGGTTTCTTTTGTGAAATTAAAGTGACTAAGCAATTGTTCGTAGACTTGCGTGTGTGTGTGTCTGTTAGGGCTTCTTCCGAAAGGAAGACTAAAGTAGCAGAGAGTCCCCAAAACAATGTTGTTGACAAGCTGGTACAGTAGTGCCGCATCCCACCCAAGGTCAATCAATGGCACGTCCCCACCCGCCGCTCTCTACTACCCCATGTATTTTTTTCTGTCACGTTTGCCTAATTTCTTTGTGTGTGTGTGGGCACATCAGCACATAGGCTATTATAGATGTTGGTTGGTGATGCTGTATTGATCCAGGTTTGATCATGGCAAAAATGCATAAGAATGTGATCAAAACTTGTAATTTCCTCATGTTGAGATTGTTCTCACGGACGCATCGCAACCTAATAAAGAAATGCACTTACCCATTATGCAACCATCAGATACGGCTAGGTATTGTTGATACAGGCTTCATGCAAGTCTTGCTGACATTGTCGTGCATTTCTTCCACAGGCAACCTGGATTTTGATCCACAATCAATGTTCTACCTTTGTTAACATGTTTTAGAGCAGTACAGAAAATGCTGTTCATTTCAAGCTTGTACATACACCACAGCACTCGCTGTACCGACCAGTGATGCCAACCGTAGGAACATGTCCCTACGCATAGGGACTTCTCACTATATTTCGCCCGCGTAGGGACAGATTTTGCCAAATGAGGGAAAACGTAGGGACTTTTTTGAATCTTGGAAAATAACATTTTATTGTGCAAAGGTGTAAAGCTTACTCGCCAGTCAGTTGCACTCTCATGTCTCTCAGTTTGGAATGAATGGATTAGTTTACCTGGATACTTTAGCGAAGGAGGAGGAAAAAGAACTACCTAAGAAATCTCCATCAGAATTTTGGAACATGTTATCGGTTCCTAAGAAATTTGAAGGCAAGTTCTTTTTCGAAAACATTTCCAACATTTTGCTAACATTAATACATTCTAACGCGGAAACGGAAAGAATATTTTAATGTTAAGTGATACAGAAACAAAAAAAGAGAAATAAAATGGGACCAGCATCACCAAACAACATCTATCTCTTCACAGCAGTAGCATGTATGACTTCAAATAACATAATCAACAGTAAACGTCTCAACGTTATTCATTAATTGTGGAAGCACCGAGCAGAAAGATTTGGTAAGTAAATGTGTATATTTTATCTCCTGTTTTGCATGCTCATGAGGTGTTGTTTTTCTAGTCGCTTTACTTGGCGTAGGGACATTTGGTAAGTTGTAGGGACATTTTGACTACGTCTGTAGGGACATTGCCTAAAAATGGTTGGCAACACTGGACCGACCACTTTTGGCCAGGGTTGTTAAAGGTTCAGGAATTTTAAATAAATTCAATTCCGGTCCAGGAGAGAAAATCAGCAAGCGTAAATGGGTTCTGGACCGTAAAGAACATCTATATCTGTAAAGTATTTAAATTCGGTCCAGGAAGCGTTTTTTTTTTTTCGAATCAGTTTAAATAGGGTCCGAGTTCCGTATTGAAATGAAACACTACGCAACTTGGATCGAATACGGACCTGACGATAAACAATTATCCACTTGTGAGCATGAAAGATAAATCCAGGTGCTGGCTGGCTGTCTCGAGAATCTAAGGTACGTACAAGGTAGAAATGAGCGAAACGCAAACGCTGCAGTCACGTTACCACTCTCCATATAGCCCCATTCTCTCGCGCGCGTTCCTTCACTTGGTTGTAGCAGAGCTGCCCTTCCCTGTTGTAATATCTTCTGGGAACAAGCAGCCTCATGTTGCCTCATCAACGGCTCCTATTGGCTGCGGTTCTTGGATCTGATACCGGAGCAACACGTGACGGGTTTGTTTGAACTCAATGTGACGCCATATAGTCCATTGCGTTATGTACAGTAACTCTTCGACAAGGTAGTTTTTGAACCTGGCCCACGAGAGAACAACAGCGTTTTGATTTATTCCCTGCGCTACGTTTTCTACAACCGCAGCGTGACATTCCAATGTAGAACGTACTCGCGGACATTTTTAGAAGGCAACTTTTAATCGGTCAGCCCTGGTCCGGGAATTGTAAATAAATTCAATTCCGGACTGGGAGAGAAAATCAGCAAACGTAAGTGAGTTCTAGACAGTGTATAACCTTTTCATATTTAAATAATTTCAATTCGGTCCAGGAACCTTTTTTCAAAGGAACAATATGCAAATTGGACCGAATTAAAATTGTGCGAGAACGAAGGTTCCGATCCTGCAGCGAAACCCAATAGAACCCATTAGAATTTATGGGTTCCTCGACCTTTTACAACCCTGCTTTTGGCACTCCACACATCGACATGGGACCAAACTGACATTGCTCACTGCCTGATAGCACATGCACGTTGTCATTACCTTTCCCTGACAGTGTTGCCACTATACTTTATTTACAACCCACGTAATTACATTTTAAAAACTTTATCTTGCTTTCCTCAACTTCACGTTCCTTGTTATGATTAGATTACCCTGATGAAGGACACTCACAAAGAACATTCATGCCTAGAACGGGATTCGAACCAGGAAACTTCAATGACGAGATCGAAAGTCGACCACTGAACGAGCTCGAACAACACATAAACTTGTAGTTGACATCTCAAGTAATACTTTAGGGTTCTCTCGCCTTTGTATGAAGTTAAAACGGCTTATACTGCAAATCCGCGCGTGTTTATTGCATAGTTTCAGATAATAAAGCACAACTTTCAGTCGACAATCTTCACACTTTGAGTAATGACAGTTCTAACAATTACAAACAACGAAAGAGAAAGCTTATGGTTAAATTATGCAAATCGTACCTTTTCCTGCGTTTAAACGCTTTTTGATAACAGCGCAGCAAATATCACTTTTCGCACAAGGTATACAACTTTTCTTTCCATTTACATGATGACCGCACTTACAGAAGCGAGAAGCACTCTTGGAAACTACGTCTTACTGCACTCTAAGCATTTTCCAATTTGTAGCGATTTTCACATTTTTGAGATACATAATGTAATCTTGATTCGCAATTGCTTTGGAAATTGTGTTTTGCAGCCCGAAATAATGGCATTGTGTCTGATAACGTACATGGTGAAAAGTCAGCATGAAAGTGCATTGTTACGTTTCTCTAGGCTGTAGAAGCACACAATAAAATAAAACTTTAGATTTGATCTTGTCTCCCCTACTTTCGTTTTCCTTTATCTCTTGCCATTTTCTTCTCTTTTCTTCGTTATTGTCTTCCTCTCCCTTCTCTTTTCTCTCTGTTTTCCCCTTTCCCTGTTCTACCTTCACTACTTCTCGGTTCTTCAATCTAGTTAATTTTCCACAATAGTTCTCAGAGTTTCGTCTTTTTTTTCTGCAACTGTTAGCTAACCGATACAATGTAGATGTTAGACACAAACTCACACCCATACTCACACCAGGACTTCAACCCGGATCCTTTGATGGAGATATACCGGTGTTCCAAAGTGCACCATTTTTGTGCCATGCTAGCATAATTCTACGACATTTGATTCATCAGAAAACAGTGTAGTACAGTTTAATACATAAATATTACCAGTGGCGCAGGAACGGGGGGGGGGGGTTAGGTGTCTCTCGCTCTACAGAGAAAGAGAGAAGGGAAGAAATGAAAAGATAGAAACAGTAAACAGAAGATTAAAAATATGACGAGAAAAGAAAGGACGAAAAAGAAACAAATTAAGAAAGTGAAGATAACAAGAGGAAAAGGGAATTGGAGAAAAAGAGGGAGGGAGAGGAGACAGACAGAGAGAGAGATCGCGTGCTTACATACACACAAGAGAGAGAGGGGGGTATATATGGAAACAATAGTGCCAATAACATCACAGAGAGATCTTCAAAGTGAGAAAGAGAGAGAAGGAATATGGGATCCCAAAGAGAGAGAGAGGGAGAGAAATCATATTCCTCTGTACTTCTCGTTCTTCATCTTCCTCTGTACTTCTCCCTTATTCCCATTCTTCATTTTTTTAGGTAGAAGAAAGGAGTTTCTAGCATACATACACACACACACACACACACAGACAGATAGAGACAGATAGAGAGAGCGAGACGGAGAAGAAAATGCAGGAAACAAAAATACAAGGCAAATGACCATACATTTAAAAACAAATGTTTATGGTACACGTTTTTGAACAGCGCAATTGTCTTGATGCAGAAGTGTAGAACGAGCACGTAAGGTAAAGTTCCCCGTGCATATAGCACCATGCCATGAAGGCACATTTAGGGGATGTTGGGGTAGGGCTATATTAAAGGAATAATCGAACCCAGAACCTTCGATGCCGATACCAAGAGTTGCTAAACTGGCTCCTTAACATAATTTCGGGACAGTTAACATTTGGCCTTGCACGTTGGTTAGGACTCTATTGCTTCTCAAAAATTGCATGTCTCGAGAAGGATTATAATTGTAAAACCAGTTCCTTTGCGCTAAAGGCACCTGACATTCATTGCCCGCCCGATTACGTATTTTGAACCCGACTCGCTCCAGACCTTAGCCAATCAATCATCTCCCCGGTCAAATCACTCACGTTCCGGTTTATGAGGCGAAAGTAGAATTGCTCCATCACGCGAGCATTCCAGTAAGCAGCAGGCTATCGCTGGATGCTGGATCAAAGGAGAGGTCCTTGTACCGATTCTCTCTCTCTCTCTCTCTCTCTCGCTTGTGTTTGTCCTTCAATTTGCCGTTCACCCAGAACCGCTTCCACCAATAGTCAGAGCCTCACTGGCTGTTCCATCCTAATTCCTACAAGATTTATCTCTTTCCAGAGATTATCCATAAAGATGGAGGTCTCTCTCGCATGGCTTATTTTGGGTCAGCTGAAAGTTGCTTCTGGACAGGTTTTTTTTTGCCTGTAATGTATTTGTTGGTTATGGTTAGGCAGTGGGAACAGAGAGTGAGTGAGTTCGGGAGTCGAGAGTGAGCATAGAGGAAGATGCGGACACAGCGAAGCAGAGAAAGGGAGAACAGATAGAAAGAGTCTGAGAGGGAAAGAGAAAGGCTACACAAAGTGAGGTAGAGGGAGAGGGATTGAGAGGAAAAAAGGAGAGTCAGAGGTGGCGAAGAGAGAGGAAGAAGGAGACTGAGAAGAATAGACAAGGAAACACAGCAACATATGGAGGGAGAGAGAAACAGGGGAAAAGAGAAAGTCAGGAGTGAGTGACGAAGAGATGGCAAAGAGAGAGAGAGAAAGGGACTCAGGAGTAGAGACAGGGAGACACAGAGCGATGTAGGAGATGAGAGAGAGGGGGGGAAGAAGGGGTGTCAGAGAAAAGCAAGGCATAGATGGCGAAGACAGAGAAAGATGCTGAGAAGAAGAGAAATAAAGGAATAGAGCGAGGTAGGGAGAAAGAGAGAGAGAGACAAAGAGAAGCAGAGGCAGGCAGATACAACACAAGGACAAAGAGAGAGGGGGAGTCAGAGAGACAGACAGAACAAAGAGATGTAGAAGATGTATTCCTTTCTCCTCTTTTTTCGTTTTTGTCTTCTTGCTATAGATCTTCACCTTCCTTTCCATGTCTAATAATCTATTACTTTTGTTTTATTATCTGTCCTGTTGATTATTTTTTGTTTCCTTTTCTTCATTATTCTGTTTCACACTCAATCTCTAGCTTCTTTTTTTTCTCTCTAATTTCATATGTTTCTCTAATTCTTTCTCTCATTTTGGTTTAATTTATTTTTTTCTGTTGTTGCTTTCCATATTTTTTTCCATGGCTAATTTATATTGTTTCTTTCTTTCTTTCAGTGCCTCTCTATCCCCATTTTTATTTCTCTCTCTCTCTCTCTCTCTCTCTCTCTCTCTCTCTCTCTCTTTCTCTCTTTATTTATTTTCCCTTTCTTTCGTTTTCTAGTTTATTTTATTTCTCTCTTTCTTTCTCTTTCTAGCTTCATTTATTGTCCCCTTCATTTCTTTCTCAAGTTTCTTTAATTTCTCTTTCTATCTCCCTCTAGTTTCTCTCTTTTTCTCTCTAGTTTCTTTAATTTCTCCCTCTTTCCATTTTCTTTCTCATTCATCCTCATTGTCCAGAGAGGCAGAAAAAGGACGTAATATAAGAAAGAAAAAATACAAGTTCGCCACAGGAACGGTGGAATTTCATGTTCAATAAGTCTTTTGGCCGGGAAGGGGATGGAAAAGTTTCTGCGGACAGCCAAGCCCACTAGTTATTATCAATAATTAAATTTGATTATTTGTCAACTACTTGGCCCTTCTAAGCACACGCCAACATCTCATGTTTGATACATTTTAAACACGTGACCCGGTTTCAGATCCTGACTAATTCTCATGAGAAATCAATCAAGAAAATAACTGGGCCGAACTCGATTAACATGGGCGAATTTATTACAATACCAGTATGTTACGAGTCAGCCTGTTCGAGGTTACATATCACACCGACGTACCCTGGTTAAATAAAAACGCAGGACAGGTTTTTCAACTGCAATTCCAGCAGTGGAAGGGGTGGATGTTACGCGACGGCTATTTACAAAACATTATGCGACTTTCAATTACCGCACTGTAAAAAAAGGAAAAAGAAGTTATTGCAGGGAAGTTCACTCTCCAAGCATAGAGACTCCAAGACGTCTCTGGAGAAGCACGGGGGTTTTCAGCGTTTAGAGAGATTTTTTTGAAGTAGTTTCTTGAGAATAAGCTATTCAAAGTGATTGGTCAAAGCTGAGAGGGAAAGACTTCGAGAAGAAAAGCTCTGTTGAAAATTGAAAAATGTTTTCTTGGTTACCCCATAAGAAATGGGATCAGTGATGGTTAACTGTTTTCGTAGAATTTCCCTCCCGCAGAGTAAAAGCTTCCCATCTCCCGAAAACGTTACTCGGTTTACAATGTCTGTATATTATACAGTGTAACGAACAAATATTTTTTACTCTGTTCCAGTGCAGTCTTCCTTATATCTCAAACGTATACCTAGGTAGAAAAGAGGATTACGGAATTCAAACTTTTCTCTTGTGACCAGAACTTTTATATTTTGAAATTTACCTATTTTCTATGCATTAATTCTGCTAAGATGTCGCTTAGGTAGTGAAAATTTATGTTGCAATTTTGAAATTAGCTTAAAATTGTGATTGTTTATGACCAGGGCTCCGAAGTTGATGACCTAGAAAAAAATTACCTAAAGAATGACTTTAAAATAACAAAAAATGACCTACAAACATTTTTCGCTTAAAAATCAAACCTCGATTTTTTCATAAATTACAAGTTGAATAATTCTATAAAACCCATTGTTTGGTGCAGACCCGTACTCAGGATTTTCTGAGGGAGGGGGCAAATCCCTGTGTATATATATATATATAAACGTAAAGAGATTACAAAATAGTTGAAATGTTTAAATATATTTATTAGTTTATTAGTTTTTATTTAATTCTTGCTTTCTGTTAATAAGGGGGTAGATCCGAATATGAGGAACAAAGAGATCTCAGAAGTAATCGAATAGTTCTGTGTTCCGCAAAATAACAATGTTCTCATCTATCCTTTAATATTCTTAAACCAACACCATTGAAGAGACATTTCTATGTTCAGAAGTATATTTATAAATTAAATGATACGTATTAGCAATGATTCTTATAATTATGAGAATGTGAGAAAACATAAAGAAGGACACTTTCGCATCACGACTACAGTTCGAAAAAAAGTCGAGACAAGGATTAAAAGTAATGGACTGTCGCTACTAAATTGGTAAATCGGGATGTCTAGTAGCCTTGCATCAATGATTATAAAACAAAAACTACCCAATATTGCAGACCTCAAAATTGTAGGAAAATGCAATAAAAATGGCATAAATACTGAAAAATAACATAAAGGCAAAAAAAAATGGCGAACATGCAAAATAAAAACAATATTTTCTGATTCTAAGTGAAGGGAAACTGACTGATATCAGGTTTATCATTGTTTAAAGGCTCAGAAAAAATATGAATTTTCATATTTTACCAGCCCAATGACTATAATTATCGGATAACCATATTGCAGCAGTGACCATCGTGAAAAAGCGTAATAACAAAAGTTGTGTCAGATCTGGCACATTATACACGTTATATTTGACGAACGATATTTGTCGAGTATGTAGGACAGAATATACAAAAGCGAGATAAGAAAGGAGTTGCGAAACATAAGAAAAGATGGGAAGAGAAACTATGAAGAAGGGACGAGTACAAAATACGAAATGGACTTTAGGAGAGGAAGAAATGAAGTCTAAAATGTTCAAGGAGAAGATACAGATGAGGAAAAGCAAAAAGAACAAAAAAGCGGATAAAATTTAAAGAAAGAAAGCAATAGAAGGGCATAAGAAAATGTAAAATTTACAAAACGGACACTGCCGTTTCTTTATTTAAATTTCGATAATTTACCTTGCATAAAGATCGATAATGATTATAAATTGCAGTGGCATGCACCACACACTTTAAAACTTAGCCCTTAAAATTACATTAATCAAGTAATGAGAGTTAATATTTTAAAACCGGTCATAGTCATTTTCATGGTAGTTGTATGGTAGTGGAAATTGATGATGTTACAGAGTGGCAATAAAGAAAAATGTTACAGATAAAAATTCAAGAACATGTGTACTAGTCGTATTTGAGCAGAAATTGTATCTATGTTAGATCCTATTGTGGTTCGGTTCCCTCTTTAAACTATAGGTTCAGTACCGATTAGCCTATCTGTGCATTAAGTGAGCTTAAAGCAAAACCTCAAATATGTATCATAGAAGCGAAAATCGTCCATGAAATGACTGTGACAAGAAAGACAAAACATGAAACTACAGTTTGAGTACTGCTTAGTAAAGTACGATATAATGAAGGATGTCACAGTCTTCAAACATCGGTTGGCTTCGCTCAGAACCATTGTCATGTGTCATCCGCCGCGAGTGCTGAGGATTTACTGGTTGTCAATATGACTTCCCAAGGTTCTCTTAACCGGGAAACTACAATTACGTCCCAGTTAATCGAGATGACTTACACAATGAATGAAGCTTTATTTGCACCATCTCTCCTATGGGAGATTTCTCAGGGCCTGATGTCACACAAGAGGTTTCGCATGAGGAATTAGTTGTAACGGCAGCCCCAAATGACATTTCACACCTTACAACATCCGTCTGAGATTTTCCTCTCTTATCTGGGTTGATGTCGGTGTTAGATTGCATCTACGGCGATGGGAATTGTCAATTGATTGCGTAAGGAGCTGCGGGTACAAAATGTGAGATTTGTCGTTAAGGAAGATTTAACGTGATAAGTGCTTCTGCGATGTAGTAAGTTTCTGTGAAGAAGTCTGCGAGGTGCATGAAGAACTGTTCTGTTGGATCTCTAGTTTCGGTAGCAATAACTTTGAAAAGTCCTCTTTGCATAAAACTACGCTTAAAGCACTGATTCCGCTTTTCTATTTTTTGTTATTTTATGTCTCTCCCTTTGAAAAACTGTTGTGATATTACAAATTCTGACAAATTACATCTGCTTAGAATTCGTTCAAGAGCATTCATGGATTGCTTTTGCTATAACTTGCAAATACCGTTACTTAGCCACGTAACTATTGCAAAAATGTAGGCAACAGCGAAAGCAAACCACACGAAGATTTACTTGAATGCTCTATAACCGTATCCCCAAGCAGCTGGACCCTGGCGTCAATTATACCGAGCCGCGAGAGGTTCTTCTGAAGTTTGCAACTTGCAGCCCGAGTTGGCAACCACCCGGTAGCGGTAGGAGAAAATCTTTTCTCGCCAGTGCTGGTGAGATACCAAAGCCGTTGAGAGAGGATTGTCACCCGTGCAGACTCTAAATTTGAATTTTAACTGTTGAGTTTTTCTCGAGTTAGGGTCGGAAGAGTGAAGCGATTTGCAGCCCGCACTGGCAACCACCTGGCTAGATTGTTAAGAAAGAAATTCTTGTCCCTCAACCGCCCCAGAACACTACATTCTTATCGTCACAAGTGACAATTTCTTTTTTGACATCAACTAGTTGGGCCTCCCCGTTGGCGCAGTGGTAGCGTCATCGCCTTTAATCAAGGGGTCCGGGTTCGATACCCGATGGAGGCACATAGTGGTTCGGATTCCACTTTGAGACTGTAGGTCCAGTCCCGATTACCGATTAGCCTTTCTGTGCATAAAATAGACTTAAAACAACAGTTCAAACATCAACTAGTTATATAACATTATTTCTTGCCATTTCAGTTATTTTTCGCCACGATGTTTATTATAAAATGGGTTGCGTGAAGAATAGAGCGATGTAGTGACCAAAGATAAGGATGTGTGCATGTTATGTATACACAGAGTGAGAGAGAGAGAATTATTTTAAGTTCTACCATGAAAACTAAAGCAAAATGGTGCTGTTCTATCCCTGCTGCTGTCACAAAGGCGTTCACTGTGCAAGAACCGTATGTAGCAACGCTCTGCTGTAGTACCCATTTTTCCCCTTGGATACGTATTTGCTGGAACGCGATAACCATCCCCCAACATTTAAAACAGGATTGTATCGTCGCACCTAATGATGAGACAGGGGAAAGGATAATTCTCCGTACTTTACACACCCTGCACTTCTATTACGCGCGATCACACCAGATTAAGTTCTTCCATTAGCACCCTGCACACCGTCTCCCCCTACCGGTTGGGTGTCAGGAGTAAATCCTCCACACTGACAGTTACAGATGCAGGGACGTGTCTGCATTATGCGGTCCGACTGCGAAGCCAGGAGGACCCCATTTGGAGCCGCTATGGAGGACAATCAAGGGTGATTGGCGCTAGCTCTCCTCCATGAACGATGCTGCACCGCGCGACAATGGGAAATCGAAACAGCGACCAGTCTTTCGACAATTGCTGACGTGGATTTTTAATGTCTGCATTAGTTTTTCTTCTGTGTGTATGTGTGCGCTAGTGTGTGAATCAACTAATGCTAACTCCTAATTTATTTATTTAGTTTTTTTATATATATAACGTTAGTGGAGAGTCAGTCTCGTGCTATAATTACATTATAATTCACAATACAATATACATTCATAACATGATTCACGTATAAACACATAAAACAATGAATAGACGAGTATAGGACCTTTCCTCACATTGACATTTACGCGCAATTTCAGCAATGTTGGGAGAGGGGAAAGCTAGAATCCACAGTTTCGCGCATACGAATATTTCCGCGCAGCCGCAAGGAGTAATTGATATGATTCATATTTTTGTGACATCACAACTTGAAAATATGTCACTGATATATTCTTTTGTGAAAGAACACATACCTTTTGTGTTATTATGTGTAAATTGCACCTTGTTTGTAATGTATATCTCTTGTTTAATATGTATTGTATTATATGTTCTAAAGGGTTTTCCAATAAGAATGATATGATTTTGAAATGAACTGGCAACTATGCTTCAAATGTTATAACTGTCACTAGTTGTCATTTGTGTTTAGTATACTGTGACAATTCATCACGGCTAAATACACGCTTCAAGAACGTTTAGTTATTATCCAAAAAAATTATGAAAATAGACGTTCTATTGAACTTGAAACGGATCATAATTTTGGGCAAAAAATGATCTTCTCAGATGAAGCTCATTTCTGGTTAAGTGGATGTTGACAAACAAAATTGTAGTTTTTAATGTGAAAACACTAATACTAACGAACTTCAAACTATGAAAATCATATTCTCGTGGTGGAAAACTGCAAGTTACTTTCGAAATATGAACTTGATTTTTTCTGTATTATAAAGTGGAGATATGGGACGATACGATCCCACAGCAAGAAAAAAAAAATAAGTAAGCCGCCTCCTTCCCTCCAACTTTTTCAATGGTCATAATTAGTAATTAGGGTCCGGAAGTTGATGAAAAATCAACTTTTTTCTGACCCTTAAAAACAATGCTAAACCTGATATCATGTCCGTTTCCCTTCAGTTAGAGCCTGAAAACACTTTCTATTTTACATTTTTTTTTGCATTTTCGGCCTTTTTTGGATTTTAGTTTATTTATCAGTATTTTTAACAGTTTTTGTTGCATTTTTACTTATTTTTGAGGTTTATTTTTGTCCTCCCCTGTTGTTTCGTGCATTTTAAATGCATTTACTAGTAACACTTACATATTTAGATTTCTTGATTATGTACTCTCTCTCTCTCTCTCTCTCTCTCTCTCTCTCTCTCTCCGTTATTCTATACTACCTCTCTCTCTAGCTTTGTCTCTGTGTGTATGTGTGTGTGTGTATATATATATATATCTTCCCCTATATCTGGGAGTACATATGTACTAGATATTTATGTTTGTAATGCATCTATTTATATGTCTTAATTCCTTTCGGTTTATTACCAAACAAAAAAAAACGTTTTCACTAATGTTCAATATCCTTCAGTTTGAAGTACATCACTGTCACTATGCAAACACGATAATGATCAGGAAATTCCAGAATTTCTGCAAACGGAATGCATTCTTGGAGAGAGGGCAATTCTCACTTCCATTCTCGCCAAGCGTGAGCAAGTGGAAGTACCGGGCGAAGGGAACGTGAGTGTATATGTCGGCGTTATCTTCGCTCCAGATAACCAGCCAGAGATGGGGCGAGAGATTTGCAACCGCTTTTTCAAATTGACAGCCCACTCCACTTTCTCAGAGCCGACTAATGAGATTACTTCCTCAATGAGGGAGCGGCTGCAACTGCAACTCCCCTCCCCATCATCCTCCCCTCCTGCACGCGTTTTTTTTTCTCTCGTGTCCATTTTGCACATCTCGTGAGTTCAATACCCCTCAGGGCATTGAGCCTGTATGCAGCGTATGTGCGAGCCTTTTGGCCTCTCCATGTATTTTGAACTGGTTCTTTTCGTGTCTTCAGCGTATGCACTTTCATGGGAAGTTTAAATCCTGTATTTGTTGCTACATCTGCTTTGTGGATTTTGGAGGGTCAAGGAGAGAGGGTGGAATTTTATAGCTCGTTCTTTCTCTCTCTCTCTCTCGATATCAAAAGCACGGTTAAGGCACGATAGGAATAGCCACAATACCCCCCCCCCACACACACACACACCACTAATATAACGAGCAAGAAGAAATGCCTCGTAATTTGATGGAACTTTAACACCCAAAATACCTTTTCCACATATTGAGTATAATAAATATTTTCCTCCCCACCCACACAAAAACCCACACTAAGTGTTATTGCCTCCTCCCTTCACATCCACATTTATTTATTTAATTGTTTTTCATTTTGTTACTGAAAACAAGGCCAGAAGAATGATACATCCAAGTAAAGATTTCTTGCAAAATATCATGCAGTGGTATGTGTGTGTAGTTATAAGTAACATGAACAGAACACACACAGCTTTGATTCAAAGTGAATATTCGGCCTTGAGCTATATTCAAAATTTCACGAACTCTAGAAATGTAGGTATTAGCAATTTTTATGTTTCTAAAGATAATTATATGCCCGCTGAAATACAAACTTTTTTATCTGCTTTAACTTTCTTAAAGTTTCTCACCATTTAACTAACTAACTCTCTAGCCTTCTTAAACCCGAAGGTTCACGATAATGAGTAATGATGAGATAAAATTGATGATGGGACACTCACAAAGAACACCAATGTGATTCTAACCCGGAACTTCTGGTGTTGAGTCGACAATTAAAAGCGCTCGGTCAAGGAGCAGATTGCTTTATACTGTATAGTTCACAAAATCATATTGGTGTAGTTATATACATCCCCAACGAAGATATAGACACGTTTACAACCCAAAGGGGTGCAATTATCCAGGGAGGAACTATCCCTCATCTCCCTGATAATACCACGTAGAAAACTTCTCCAGCATGCCAGTAACGTGACAGTAAGTTCAAATGTACGTACAATGTTTGTACAATTAACACACCGCTCCAAAGCCCACGATGATAGTCCGTCGATTGATTGATTTGATTTTCTTCGCTTTTCTGCCACTTTTGGCTAATCGCGAAGATGAGGATGATATGATGAATGGGTACTCACAACAATGCGGGAATTCGAACCCGGGACCACTGGCGAAGTAGCGCGTTGTCCTAACCACTACGCCACAGAGATCGGCGGTCACCGCTTCGACTCACATCGCCAGCCAAAGATACAAATTTCCATGCATGTTACCTTCCTTCTACTCGAAACGACTGGACACCCACGAGTCTCCAAAATCGAGTTACTATGCCTGAAGGGTTGGACCAGTAGAAGCAACACACACAAAAACTATCTTTATAATCTTTTACAGAATTACTCTGGCGCAATTTCCTTGAAAAGCTACAATATGAGTTGTAAAGCTCGTACCTGCTAACCACCCAATCGAAACGGAATGAAACGGCACGAACACCCATAAAAGTAAAATTACCAAAGCAATCAAACAGGTAAAAGGGAGATCTTTCAAATGCACAAACTGCCCAACCGTAACGATTATGGCCCATTTTAGCATTGGTCATAAAAGACTTGCGACCTTGGAGAGTGAAATTAAGCAACAAAGAGACGTATTTGTTCGGTGTTCTTGTATCTTTTTCCACCTTGCACTGTTTGTCTCCGAGGCTCTCACGAGAGGGCTCGGTCCTCTGGAGATTTATGTGTGCGAGGGGAGTCCTTGAGAAATGCTTGATAAACCGTCCAAGGTCTGCTCTGCATTTAATTCCCTTGTTTAGCTCGCTCCTGCGTCTCTCCTGTAGTTATGGCAGGGTGCTCATGTATGAAGCATGAGTCACAAGATATGCGCTTCCTTCCGCAGTCAAGATTTCAAACGGAGAGCTGGACGTCTAGAAGGCAAGAATTTTTTTGAGGGAGTTGGGGCGGGAGGCAGATCCGATAACGTGGGAAAGAGAGAAGATGCGATTGATTTAGTTTATTTTATTTCGCATTTCTGCCACTTTTTGGCTAATTGCGAAGGTGAGGATGAGTGATGATATGATGATTGATTTGTTGTTTTTTTTACTTAGCTTTTTGTGCCACTTTTGGACGTCAGGGGCCCGGGTTCGAATCCCCGGCGTGCGCACGGGTGTTCATTTAAGTGTCCCTTCATCAATTTCATCATATCATCCTCGATTAGTCCAAAGTGGAAGAAAAGCTACGTAAAATAACCTAATTTAATCAACCAAGCTAAACGTACAATTATAGAGTTGCGACATTATGGACCAAAGTAACGAAAAAAATTCATCTCAGAGATTGGCCTCCCCCTCCCCTTGATACTATAGTGATATTTTAAAGACATCCCTTTCCAAATAGTTTGGCGATTTCAAATTACTGCAGCTTCAGAAACCCTATCACAAAAGTGTTTACTTGCTTGTTCGTTCCACCAAAGCAATAATATCGCGCGCACACACACACATACATACAGTAATCCTTCACGATCTTTTCGTTACAAGCTTGTATATTGAACATGATATGTATATGTACTACACTGCATTTTATTCTAGACACAAAACATTCTTATAACAACAATGGAACAATCAAAAATAGACGATACGCGTATATATACATTAAAGATTGTAAAATATTACCACTGGCCACAAAAAAGAAGCTTTAACCCATCTCCTTTGCATCTTTCTGGACATGCCATTGTTAAATAAATATTATCAATATTTTTAATAAGTATTTGCTGTTAATCGTTAACATTTCGTACACGTCCTGTGGTATTCTTATCTTGATAACAGAATACGTATATACAAAGCTGTTAGTGTGAAAAGTTTAGTCACAATTAGCATAACAAATCTCTGTGGCTTAGGCCCTCCCCCCTTCTCTCATATAACTCAAGATGACAAGGGTTGTTAATAATTTCGCCTTTCTGAAAAGTTAAATTAGTTGTATTGATGCCCACATACATTCAACTTACAGCACATAATATAAAATTCGGGAATGTACAAAAACTTAATTGTATGAAATCATGCATTAGCAATCTTGTTTTCTGTTTTTCATTGCTTATGTACCACTTCGAAGTATTGATTTCTTATACGTGCAGAGAAGCCATATTCGTAGTCTTGTTCGTTTTAGAAATGATGCTTCGCTTGATAAACTAATTCACACTTACTTCGAAAACTGTCTGTAAGTTCACATCTTATGAATGAAACGTAGGCAAGTATAGAAACATTGAAATACTTACACAACATACATATTTGAAAAAGGGGAGGGTATACATAGACACGAGCGTGGTATTACTAATCTGTGGTATTACTGCTGAAAGCATAGTGCTTCAAACAAGTTTCAACTTGCTTGCAACGAGGTTGAAAAACTGCGTTGTCCATTCCTGCATTTTATGTCAAATACTCAAAAAGTCGTACTAATTCTTGCAAACTGCTCCGAATTCAATGTGCAGTAATGCCAATGTACATTGTAAAAGAAACTATTTTATTGTAGTTTAAAACTCACTTGCACAAAAAGAAACAATCCACTGAAAAGATTTTGTACAAGGGCAACGTTTCAACAAGAGCATTCGATATGCATGGTATAAAACGCCCAACGATCACGTCAGCTGTTTTCGCGTATTATGTTCTATACTGTTATGTACGTTCTTTCTATGAATATAAAGGAGTAAGGGGAAAATAATATTCACTTGCCTGCTTTTATAGTTTACAGCTGCGAAGCACCGAGTCGTCATGCTATCTATTCATTTCAGATTTCTTTTCACAATTTCGTCTCAAATTACACTCACAATTCAAAATGCAATGTGAGGGCCACATTACGTTTTGATCTCAAATCATTAAAAGGAAACTTCCTTAAAACTTGAGTTAAAGATGCTCCCGATATTTACAGATTAAAAATGACCAATTTTCCTTGAAACTACTGCCGCAACGACAAGTTAGTATCGTTGTTCGCCACTAGAGGCGCTCGCTACGATTTCAGCAGCGTCACAGTCATACATCCAGGGGCCTCTCAGCTACGTTACTTTATTTCATACAAAAATAGGAGGTAGAATTTCTAATTGTAACTGTCCAACGTCGTGCAACAAATTCGTAAATTGTAAAATAATTATAATGGCTGGGAGACCTAATCTGTTTGTCTATCTAGCCAAATTATGTATTATTATGTTGAGGTTTGCTGGAGATAGAGTGACAATATTTGGGGAACTAAAACAAACAAACAAACCAGCGATCCTGCAATCCACTTTAACGATTTGTATCCATGTTATGTTTCCTTGCTGTAAATATAGCCAGTTTGGTTTTTCGTAAACGCTTGAATACAGGAAATGCTAATGCTCGAAAAAGATATATATAAAAAAATATAAAAAGTGCTCACGCGTTTGTGTGTGTGCTCCATTGATTGATTTGGTTCACTTCGCTTGTCGGCCACTTTTAGCTAATCGCGAAGATGAGGATGAGTGATGATATTATAAAATTGATGAAGGGATTCTCACAAAGAACATCCATGCCCAAGGCGGTATTCGAACTCATAACCCCTGGCGTCATAGCGTTCTACGCATTGATGTGCCGTAGACTATAAGTTTACGTCTACATGCGTTGTCTACACGTAATATACGCGTAGATTACATTGCGTTGTAGTTTACATAGACTACGTAGACAATCCAAAGTGCATTAAAATTAATTTTCAAGGGTTTCATGAGAAGAAAGTGACATTTTCAACTATATTGGTTTCTAACGAACTGAAAAGAATCCTATTTACAACAGTATGTATCATCTCTTCTATTATCAACTATGGAAGAAGATAAATAGTATGCAAAAAAATAACAGATGGCAGTCATGAGGCAACATTAGTCTTTTTCCCATAAAACACTAGAATATTTCCTATGTTAGGTTTTTCCTAGGTGAGAAATTGTTCGAATTTGGAAGAAAGAGTATGAAAAGTTCTCCTCACAAATCAGCAACTGATACGCAGTATAACTTTCTTTTAATTCCACGGCGCCCTTTGATTAGTTATAACCTTTCGCCATGTTGTTTACATAGATTACGTAATGTACGTGTATAAAATTGTCTACGTGTAAAATGTAGACTATCGTTGTTTACGCGTAGACGCACATCACTGGTTCTACGCTAACTGCTTTGCCACGGAGGTCGGCTGTGTGTGTGTGCGCGTGTGTGTGTGTGTGCAACCAGTTGACTACAGGGGTGTCCACAGAGGGGTTTCATGACGCGCCTGCGTCATGGGAATTTTTTGGGGGGGACAAAATTTTAAACCAATTCTATATATCTTCACACAAAAATTGGGGGGGGGGATCGTATCGTTTGATTGACTTGCTATTGATTTTTAATTTTGGTTATTATGTATAGTTTTCTACCTACCTGTGGGTGATCGGGGCGATAGGGTTGAAATGAAACACCACCTCTTATGCCTTTAAAATCGGTTTGGGTGGGGGGGGGGGGTAGGGCGTGGTATTCGCATTAACACAAGGTTAATATGTTGTACATGAAAGTTACATATGTATCTTCGGAATGCATTTATCATGCATTTTGTGCCATTCAAAAATACAGTTTGTGTGCTTGATTTTCATTATTAGCTAATGTGAAATTGACGATGTTGAAAAAATATTGCAAATAGTTTGTTTCAACAAAATGGCTTAACACAGACTTCTACCCCCTTTTTGCGTATTTTTTTGAGGATAATAACTACTACCACTAGTAATACTAATAATAATAATAATGATATGATTATAATTATTATTGGTACGTTTATCCTGGTACTTGCCCCCACCCCACCCCACCACCCCCGACAAAAATTCGTGATTACACCTCTGGTATTATATTTTCCCGCAAATTTTGTCTGACAAAAATAATGTGAGTAATTAATTTGACATAAACGGATGGGGGGGAATATTCTACCTTTTGGAGGGAGCGCGTCATGGGTCTTGGGGGGGATGGGCACCCCTGAGTTGACATAGCCACGATTTGATGCATTCGAAGTTCTAGAACTTATAACAACACGCGATATATCTGGATAACAAATAGCGAATAACTAACACATTATTATTATGTATTTGTAATTTAGTTCGTTAACATTCTGGAAAGAATTATGGCCAAACTTAGGTGAATTCAGCGGAAGAGACAGAAAATAGAAAAGGATAAGAAAATTAAGAATATGTGTGATAAAGTAACCCCCTCCCCAGCTAGGATGAATAGGCATCCGCCTAACTACTGCATTGTCTCCATGTGGATCCATGCAAGCATCCTTACACCTATTCTCAAACTCGATCAAGCATCCTCCATCCAGGAAATTCCACTTCGAACACTGGTACAGTGGGATCCATGAGTAATACCGCGCAAATTGTCCATCACCATGTTCGTGTACTATATTTGACCCAATAAGAGCTTCAAGAATTAAAAGAACACTCAAAACAAGCTGTTGGCAACTTCTGCACCAGCATATATAAAAAATCCATCGCTTAAAAACACATAGAATGCAAGAGAAAAATGAATGAAAATAGTCATGGACAATTTGCACGGTAATACTCATGGATCCCACTGTACCAACATTTACTAAGTAAGTAAGTGAGCAAAATGAATTGATTGATGCTTCGTTAATGATTTATGGAGTCTTTACTTTGTTCGGAAGGCTGTTTATTTTTGTGAATGATTATGCTTGTAGAACTCGCCGATGGCGCATTGGTAGCATCGTCGCCTTGTAATCAAGGGGTGCCGGGTTCGATTCCTGTTGGAGGCACATAGTGGTTCGGATCCCACTTTAAACTGGAGGTCCAGTCCTGATTAGCCTTACTGTGCATAAAGTGGACTTAAAACACCATCTCAATCAATCAATCAATCATGATTGTGTTTGTAATTCTTGGCGCATTCAGCCTGTAATTGTGTTAAATTACAAACGTGAGTGTTTACAAAATGCCATTGAATAGTGGACGCAGCAAAGTCTTGTCCATTCGCAAATTAACAAGGCAAAAAATATACAGATGGGCATGGGCATTCCATGTAATAGTGCCCCTGAAACCCAATTTTTAAAATTAAATGCAATGTTGTAACTTTAGCCTAACTTCTGAGTGAACAGTCTAAAATTGTGTTTTGGATAAAATTCAAGTATTATACATAATTAAGTTAGAAAGTAGAACTCTTTTTTACTTATTATTCGTTAATTTTAATTTTTCTTCTTACTTGTGTTTTCTATTGTGCCCCACCCGTGGTACCAAAAACAGTTAATTTCTCTTTCAACTGTTACATTTCACCCTCAACTCCACTAGAATATTAAAAGGTCAATTCCCTTCTCACTCTTTGCCGTAAATAATTTATTTTTCATCATATGACAATTAACAGAAATTTTAAAAAAAATCTTATTAAGTGTTTTGTCTCTGCCACCCGTAACACAAAATTGTTCACTTGTAGCTACAAATCTGGGAAAGTATTTTGAGGGTAGTTACGTTTAATCAACAGTGTTAAGTTTCATGTTTCATTGCACATAAACTGTAAGAAAAATGTTGCTTAACTATCGGTAGACTAATTACTTTAATATAAAAAAAATGTAGTCTGCATGTCCCATCCGTGACAATTGAATGTTTCATACAGTGGCGGCGATTGGGTTCCAAAACAGGGGGGGTCAAAGTGCCAAAACGTGAGGGGGGAATTACAGTTTACTTTCCCTTGGTAGATAATTAGCATAGTGCTGAGGCAAAAGTGGCCAAAGTGGGGGGTAACTGCCCCTCCTCGCCCCCCTAATCGCCGCCACTGGTTTCATATGATGAAATTAGTACATTTTGTACCGAAGTAGTGACATCAACAGTGATCAGGACTGCTGCGAAACTGCTCTAACCACATTCAAACCCTAAAGCAGCCTCGTATTCCTCCCCCAAAGGGAGGAGTATTGTTTTCTTGAGAAGATATCTTCATTGGACAGTGTGAAGACACCCTTTCATGATTTCAGGGCAAAAGAACGAAACCATATGGACCATTCTTGCTTTTCTCCCAACAAAGTGACCATTGTTGATGAACATATGCTTCCAGGCGCTGGCTTCCGATCGCAAGTGGGTTGTTTATTTGTTGCCAGGAGCCACTTTACAACACAGGGCTTTAATGTTCCGCTGAAAGGGAGCCTCTACAGCGGTCATTACTCGATCAGATATTTGTTTCTTGCTCAGAATGTCACGGTCGACAAACTCTGAGGACGCAATGGGATGGATAAAAAAGCGGTTTGATTTCCTGCGCGTCATTAGGCGGTATTGTGGACTTGAGACGGACGGGCAGCCTGGGAGACATACAAAGCAGGGCCTTCGTTGATCGCCGACATTGACCTATGTTTCTTTGCCAAATTTGGAAAGCGCACGAAAAAAGTTCTGGTTCTAATGTGGTCAAAGGAAACTGCCAAATTTTAACAACTTCAATTGTGCCCGCCACCTGGTGGGCAGCAACGTATCCAGAAATATACTTTGTGGGACGGAGGTTCGAACCAAATGTATCAGATATAATAATAATGTAGATGTTTATTTTTTAAATATATTATAATTGTATTAAATTAATTATAATATTAAATAATTAATATTGTATTGTTATTACACGAATACTTAAAAAGACGGTACAAGAATAGAGATATGCATATAACAGTACGTATTCACTAGCTTATATGTAGTTAAAAGATCGCTGAAATTTGTATAAAAACAACTGCCCTGGGAAGGAAATTAATGTTTGAATGATTTGCTGTTTTAAGTCCACTTTATGCACAGTAAGGCTAATCGGGACTGGACCTACAGTTTAAAGTGGGATCCGAACCACTGTGTGCCTCCACCGGGAATCGAACCCGGTACCCCTTGATTACAAGGCGACGACGCAACCACTGCGCCATCGGGGAGGCCCAGGAAATTAATGTTAAATAGATAAATAACTAAATATTGTTATTAATGTTAAATAGATAAATAACTAAATATTTGTTGAACAACAGAAAGGATTTTAGATTCAGATGACGAAAGGTTAAGTTACCGATTGACATTTTATGCATATTTCTGTACAGTAGTTCCGGCCAAAGAATGGACTTGGAAATTCTATTTTTTGTCTTTTCTGTCGAATGTCATGGAGGGTCACATGAACCGCTGAACCAATCGGCTTTGTCCAGTTGCCGTGGTGAGGGGGAATTCTCGTGGTATTCTGCATTGCCAAATTTTTCGTTTTGGGTCGTTTTCGAAACAGGTGACACCCTCAACAAGGCAAAGCACGGCGAAACCTAATGGTTGCAGCCAGGTATAGTGCAGGAGGCCTTAGAAAGATCGCATCGCGGGCTTACAGCAGACGACAATATGGGTGTGTGTCTGCGAGAACCAATCAGGTCCGCGAATGAGCGAGCCCGGTTGCCACAGCTAGCTCGCTGCACCCTTCTGGAAGGGTGAGTGACTTCTGCCTCTTGCTACCTCGGCCTGTTTGTTCGGCTGAGGAGCAGACGACACGAGAGTATCGGCAACAGTGTGCGAGCGACGACTGCTGTTAGCCCGCGAAACGCTCTTTCTAAGGCCTCCTGCACTATAGCAAGCGGATGGGTCTCCGTTTTCCTGCCTCTCCCTGAAATGCAAGCGAAGGGCGGTTGTTGACAGGAAGAGGTGTCGTGTACGACTGGACTAAAATCAGGCGTGTAGCAACCGGTACCTACACCGCTTTTCCCCCTTGAACTGGAGGTGGAAAGTCCGAGTTTCCTCAAGTCCATACTTTGGCCGGGTAGACTTTAGCTTGTAGCATGCATAAATCTTGTTTGGTACTGCCATTCAAAACCGTACATGATACCAACGTAATCCTTGTCTTCCAAAATGTTTGGCGGAAATAAGTAACCTTCGATGATACAACAAATGCTAAACAAGGAATTTTGTGTGGGGGGGGGGGTGTTAATGAATGTTGAATGAAGAAGAGTGTGAGAGACAGAAAAGCATGGAAGAAAAGAGAATAGACAAACATAGAGAGAAACTTAAGGTAGTAGAAACATGGAATATTGACAAACTACAGTGGAGTCGGCGTAGTAGCCGGTGTGCAATCACAGCGCAGAACGGTTATGTTAACAAAATCCTTTTTTCCTACTGGCTGCTTTGTGGAGTGGGAATTTTAAAGTTGTCGGCTCTTGCAAAAGCGGTGGACCTAATTGGCTGTTTGACCGCGACTACCTTCTCAGGTAAACGCGGCAACACAGGGTCACTGTCATAAAGGCGGTCTCCGCTCCGGTTCTAGGCCCTAATGAACTGTAGAGTTTCTCAAAGGTTAATGATCATATAAAACAAGGCCATGCGAATTGATGACCGTAATTGGTCAAGCAATTTGAAAACTTACGAATTTATGACTATTACTTCAGAAACAAATTTGGGATGTTAACTGCACAAATGTTTCCATGTTAGACAGTCTGCGATAAAATATAAGAATTTGGAAGCAGTTGCGTAGCACTTATGCTGGCAAAAATGTTAAGGAAATGCTTTCTTCTAAAAAGGGTTTTAATCTGATGGTCTTTCGTTGGGAGCTCGCCAGAGTATAAGCAGAGAATGTGTCGACAAAGTCCAGAATCAGACTCTTATAAGGTCAAATTCACGATCAATATTGCCTCTTGTTTATCTGTTCTATGCCTGGAGCAAGTTGAAACTTTATTTTGCTTATAAGTATTTTTATAATAACGATTAAAAGTAATAACCGCATCAGGAATCAAATAATCTATAACTAGATATATATATATATATAAATGTATGTATGTAGTTTGTTCCGGCATAACCCTCGAACGCCTGGAGCGATATCAACCAAACTTTGTACACATATGACTTTCAATCTGGAAAGATATACTGTGGGGGTAAAACACCCCTGGCAACCCTAGAGGAGGGGGTGGGAAGGGGTAACATGTAAAAATAATCGAAAACCACCGATGGTAGTGTGGAATCCATAGTTTTCGGGGTCTCTAAGATGAATAGTGACACTCCGAATGCCGTTCAACTCCACGTTCATCACCTATCGGCATAAAGGGTAAGAGGGGATGAAAAATAAAATGTCAAAAATGAGCTAGATTAGTGTCGAATCCATAGTTTTCGGAGTCGCTAAGCTAATTGGTAACATTCACGATGACCAAACTTGGTACTCATATGAGTTACAATCTGGAAAGAAATACTGTGGGGGTAAGACACCCCTGGCGCCCCTAAGGGTGGGAGTGGGAAGGGGGTGACATGTAAAACGACCGATATTAGTGTGGAATCCATAGTTTTTGGGGTCGCTAAGATGAATAGTGACACTTCCAAAGCCGTTCAATTTATTCATTCTTGCTCCTGGAGGATGTTGTTTATAATCAAGTTTTGAGTTAAATTAATATTATAGTGAATTTGTAAAAGATTTTACTTAATAATTTGTCTATTATACTTTTACTTCTAAATACCTGTAAATAAAATTAGTTACATTTTACACTATATTAGAATTCATTATTTTCCTGTCTAGTAGAAGATTGGGATAAATACCCGGGCAACGCCGACTAGTCAGCTAGTAAATTGATATAAAAGGATATCAGTAATACGCACAGTGACTGTAACAGGGGTGAAACCAGGGCAAGTGTAAAGGGGATTTTAGACCAAAGCGACATACGACACATTTATTGGATGGACTTGGACCCCACGGGCCCATACAAGTTGGCGCCACTGGTAACCAGAGAAAACGAAGAAGATGATGGGTGATTGAAATTTTGTAGGGATAAATTAAATGAACGACTAACAATTTACGCCCGTCTTACCAGAAGTGATTTGTAATGAGTCACAAAGTACAAAAGATAAATACCGACGAGCAGAAAATTACGCAACTCAAAGTGACATCAGGACATTACGAAACAGAAAATAACAGGAACAAAACATCATATTAAGGATGTCACAAAATGACTCTCACTGCCAGTGGTAAGAAACTATGTTCCCACGTGCGTCTCTCTCTACTTACAAAAGAACACGAATTGTTTCTTCTTGTATTCGTACCTCACCATTATCAGCCCACGCTTTCTCTTCTCCGCGAATTTCGTAACTGATGATACAAGGTAAAAATCAACTAGAACTAATACATGAATTAATTCCCTTGATTATAATAGATCGTGTGTTGTTACATATCGACATTTTAAGCGGTGTGATCCTAACTAGAAATAATTTTCTCTCTCTCTCTCTCTCTCTCTCGCTCTGATCCCTTCTTATCTCGCCACTGGTCCAGTGTATTTATATGATCTTTGGCTCTTATATGAATACGTACTGTTACGACTATTAAATTAGCCTAATTAATACAGGGTGTCCATAAATTAACCTTACAACTTTAGACTGGAAAAACTTGAAAACAAATTTGACGAAAAATGTGGACGCCCCAGGAAAAGGCTCAGTGTGTAGCCTGGTTTAAAGAGACGAAGTTTGTCATTATCTAGTATAGTTTTCAAGTTATTAAAGTCTAAAGTTGTAAAGATAATTTATGGACACCCTGTATAATTGTAATGGTGTACTCAACTGCAATTTATAACCTTTTAGTCATGATTAAATATTCAAATTTAAGTAAAACATGGTTGCTTCCCATTTTTGTAAACTGACAACCAACCTGCTAATTTTAAAGGGTAGAATAGGTTGGTTCTATTGTAAAGTTTGCAGTGCGAGCTTTTCCATTACTCTATATAGTGCCCATTAGATATTTGGCTCTTTGTTCATTCATAATCAGTGAAAGTGAATGTATTTGGTGTGCAACCTCTCAGTGAACTTGCTGAGTCTATTTGTATGTTATCATTATGTTATTAGCATAACCATGCGGATATATTTCCTCTGAAATCCATATTTTGCAAGTCAATCAGCCATTATTGAAAACTAAATCCAAACTTATATTTTTTTGGATAATATAGTAAGTAACAAGTGGGTGTGAAAAGGATCCATATGATAAAAATTACTAGCATTTGAAAGGAAAATGCTAAGAAGAAGAAGTGAGCTAACTAGAGCGACAGACGGAGAATTATTGAACTAAATACATGAATCCAGAATAGAAACATAATGTCTCAAATAGTAATGGTGGTTGGGTGCCAAAACTAGGCCGGGGGGAAGGGGGGGCAAGAACAGTTTACTTTCTCTTGGTGGACCCTGTGCACAGTGGTTCAGATCCCACTTTAAACTGTAGGTAACCTATCTGTGCATAAAGTGGATTTAAAGTAACAATTCGAACAAATTCAAATTCTTCTCTTGGTAGACAAGGCTTAGAATGAATAGGCCACACCACGGGGGGCAAAATATGGGGGACAAATAAATTGAGTTAAAGAAGATAGGCTGGTTAACAGTATGTATTAAATAAGATTTGGAGATGAGGGCTTATATGAAATGATTTTGAATGTATGAAAATAACTACTGCAATGGTCAATGTATTCAGTAAAGAAGAAAATTAAAATAATAGTTCTCAGAAGGATGACAAGCATTATTCTAATTATAACTTTCCAATTTTCAAAGGTAAAGAAAGCAGTGGCGTATATTCCAGGCTAGCTAGGCTACCTGCGAACAGTGTTGCCACAATATGAGGGCACAATTTCCCTTTCCAAGGGGCAAAATTTCCCTTTTTGGACCCATTTTTCCTTCACCTAAGCAAATCATAAAATAATAATAAGTATTATTAGTGGCAGTAGCAGTAGCTGTAATTATTATTATAATTGGTGGTGGTGGAAGCAGTAATAGTAGTACTATTTCCGTTGGTCCATGTCCGTGTGAATAAAAAATTGTTAAATTTTTCAAATGTCACTTGCATCACTTTCTGCCCAGATGTCCTGGGTTTGGATCCTGGTCAGGAATCCATTTAATCTTTAATCCTCATCGTTACTATTATCCGAAGGTGCAGAAAAGCGATTTAACATAAATAGTATAAATAGGTACAGGCTATATTCAAGGGAGCAGAAAAAAGAACAAATGAAAATGTGAATATGAAAGTGGATCATAACATTAACTGCAATAATGTAGTCAGATGCCTTAAAATTTCCCTGAAATTGTGGTATTTTTAATCGAAATCCCCTTTTCCCTTTTGGATAAAAATTCTGTCCTAATTTCCCTGCAAAAGGGAAATTTCCCTTCATGTGGCAACACTGCCTGCGAAGCCTGAAGTCTAGAGAATAAAATACAGGAGAAAAATCGATCAGAAATTGTAAATAAAATTAATCATATCAATGAGATGATGGTGATTCTGGAGTTGGCAACCTCATTTCTTGTGAGTTGCCAACCTGATTTCCTATGAGTTGCCAACCAGATTTCCTATGAGTTGGCAACGTGATTTCCTATGAGTTGGTAACGTGATTTCCTGTGAGTTGGCAACCTGATTTCCTATGAGTTTTGTAACCTGATTTCTTATGAGTTGGCATCCTGATTTCTTATGAGTTGGCAACCTGATTTCTTATGAGTTGGTAAACTTATTTCTATTCATTGCCTAGGACCACGTGACATGGTCAGAAAGCTCAGACCTTAGAATCAGTATACCCCATTGAAAGAAAGGTATTCCTATTCCATAACGAAAATTGATTGATTTGCTTCGCTTTTTATGCCACTCTTGGCTAATTTGCGAAGAGTGATGATAAGATGAAATTGATGAATAGAATTGAATTGTTGTTTTAAGTCCCCTTTGTGCACAGAAAGGCTAATCGGGCCTTGACCTACAGTATAAAGTGTGATCCGAACCACTATGTGCCTCCACTGAATATCGAACCCGGGGCCCCTTGATTACAAGACGACGACGCTACCACTGCGCCACGGGGAGACCCTTGATGAATGGACACTCACAAATATCCATGCTCAGGCCTGGATTCGAACCCGGGACCCCTGGCGTCGTAACGTGATGTGCTAAACAATCCGCCACGGGCCCGGTCCCATAACGAAGAATTGATGGCTATATACGGCTTTAGTAAAGAAACGAAGCGAAATAGTAGTGGATATATTAACGAAGTTCTTGCGAAATGGTTATTTAGCGAGCAATATGTAAAATTTGCAGCAAGAACCAAATGCAACCGTTTAGTCCAGCGGCGCGGCTTCATTGAAAGCATCGTTCTGACGTACTTTGCTGTTCTCCATGACCTCAAACGAACAAACAAACAAGCGATGACAATATGTCCTGTTTCCAGGTCACACTGGCATCCACCAGCGGGGGGTTACGCTTCTGAAAAGGAGAGTGGAGTGGAGGGGGAGCGGCGAAAGTTAATCTAACGGTGCGTCCTGCAAAATTACATAAGAAACAACAATGGGAGGGGGTCGTAAATCTCTCATGCCGCTACATTGCACCGGGCGAAATTCAGGTAGGCGGCTTGTTTGAGAATTTCAGCCGTTGCTGGGTAGGATTTGGTGGTAGGGGAGGGGATGCTGGAAGAAATATGGTACACTGTTATTTACCCGACCTGGAGCGTACTGTACTCCAGATCTTGTTGCTCGGGCTATCTGGATGTAAGTTGCTGCTTCGCTCTACTAACAGGGAAACAATGACTCAAATGAGATGCAAATGCTGAAGCCTTTGTGCACTGCTTCGGCTGCTCCGGGGTGATCTAATTCTCAGTGCCTCCTTGACCATTCCTTGTTTTTACTACCTAGGTATTTCTGTCTTCTCCTCTTTCTACTCTTCCCTCGCTAAGTCTCTCCCCTTTCCCATTCTAGCATCTTTCCTTTATTTATTTTCAGCTTCATTTCTCTTTCTGTTTTCTGTTTTCCTTCTCGTGCTTCTCCATGTTTCTCTGTCTTCCTTCTCGTTTGCTTTCTCCATGTCTCTCTATTAATATCTTTCTTTATTCTCGCTGTCTCTATTTTCATTTTTCACTGTCTTTCTGTCCAACTCTTTCTCCTTTATTTTCTACCTTCCTCTCTGTACATTTTCTCTCTCTTTCTCTCTTTCCTCATTCACACTCTGTAAATTAATCTTTCGCTATCTTTCTGTTCAACTCTTTCTCCTTCTTTCACTATTTTCCTCTGTATATTTTTCTCTATATATTTCCACTCCTTCTTATTCTTTCTTTATGACTTTTTCTCCCTATCTCTTTCTCTCTCTCTCATTCTCCTTTCTCTGTCTCCTCTACATACTTTCTCTCCTTCCATATAATTTATCCTTTTCTTTTCTTACACTCTCTCTCTCACTCTTTCTCTCCTGCCTTTTCTTCTTTTTCTCTATTTCATTACCTCCAAATATTTTTATATTTTTCTTTCTTTCTCTCTCTCTCTCTCTCTCTCTCTCTCTCTCAATCTATATTCTGCTCTCTCTTCCTCTATCTTCTGTCTCTTTCTCTCCCTTATTCACCATATGTCTTGCCTCCTTTCTCTATTTCTCTTCCTCTCTATGTCTCTCTCTCTCTCTCTCTCTCTCTCTCTCGAATACTATTTCAAATACCAATTTGCCATTTTCTCTGAGGACCTTCCAACTCGATGGAGGTCTTTGGTATCGGGTCTCCAGCTACTGGAGTCGGAAATGCGTTTCTTCTCTCTTGTGACGATCTGCAATTGTCTTTTTTATTCTTCTTTTCAAAGCTGTTTTCTTTTGTCTAGATTGGTATTTCTGGAGTGAAAAAGTGGAAACAAAATACCTCCTCCTTCTTCCTCAGAGTTCCAAAGCACACCCTCATCCTTGCAGAAATTGTTTGAGACAATGCCCGAGACACTGAGGATATCAGTAACCAGGGAAAAAAAGAGAAAATGGATTTTAAATAAAAATAAAGAAAATATCCTTGCAGTGCTTTGCATACCCAGAATTTTTACTGTATATCTAGAACTTTTATTGTGAGGTTTCTTAATACGCCACCATACAATCAATCCTTTTTTAAGATTTTCCAAATGGCGGGTTCAAATATTTTTAGGAGTGTAATGTACAGAGTAATACTCGTTATATAACGTCTGATTTTTGAACTTTCTTGACTTAGGGGTGGATGGGAGGGAGGAGTACATTCTCTATTCTTATGATATTTTATTCTATATACTCGTATGAGAGACGTGTGGTATTTAATTAATTGATTAATTAGGTTTATTTTACTTCGCCTATCTGTCAGTTCTGTCTAATCACAGAGATGATGATGATGAGTGAAAACATTATAAAAATAATGAAAGGAAATTCAAAAAGAACATCCTTACCAGGCCGGGATTCGAATTCGGTATCCCTGAGGTAGCGGCGTGCTGTGATAACCACTTTGCCACGGAGGTCGGCGGTGTGGTATTTTTAAAAAAAAACAGTGGGGATGGAATTCCAAGAAATACCCTTGAAGCATCGGCATCTATACATGAATGGCTTATTGCAGAAAGGGACCTGAGTTACTTTTGCACAATTCTGAGAAAAACAAGAAAAATAGTATAATATTGATAGTGTAAGATAGAAATGTACCGCTGTTGGCTCAAATATTCAGCATAAAGAAAAGTTAATTTTGCAACCCTCAATGCGTCCCCCTGCAGTATGCTGCTAGAGACAGTGGAGATGAAAACGTTGTGACTCCGGTACCTTTCTGCAATAAAGGTGAAAACTGTGAGAAATAAGACAAGAAATATCCTACAAACGCACGTTTGCCGTTGCCACATAAGCTAGGTTAGGTTAGGTTAGGTTATATATGCCACAGAAAATTATAGATTCATCAATAAATGACAGTGTACTGCACTTTCTGGACTTTATTGTCTGTGTTTGAAGTACAATAATGTACGAGCTCATACATGCATGTGTTATTCTACATCTGAGTCTGTTTCATTGCCGTGTGTAGTGGGCCACTGAAGAATATCTTCATAAAATCCTTTGACGTCGTCTGGTACATACGACGAGGTAGTTTATATGTCCTTCAATTTAGTAAACTTGATCGGCATACGTGCAACTGGGAACGTACGTGGCGTAGGAATTACAATTATTACACCTTTGGACAGATAGAAGGTGTAAGACGTCAAACCTTTGATGAATTCGGATACCTTGACAGTACCCTTATGTTCAACACACTATTCAAAGTAATGATACTTGGAAATCTGAAAATACTGCCTATTCTTGTAGGAACACATGGTAGTTTTCACAGATGCCACATTTTTTTTTGTAGACATGAGGCCACCACGTTGCGAAACAAAAATGTTACTGGTGTCAATAAGTTTGACAGTATTCTTACCGCCCCGAGCTGCATTACAGATTAGCGTACACAGTTCGTACAACGTATAAATACGGCTAAGTTTATTGCAGAAAAGGACCCGAGTCAGTGACTTAGGTACCTTTCTGCATTAAAGAACACTTTTCACTGTGCATTTTCTTGGCTATAGCCTCGTGTGACTGACGTCCTTTCTGCACTAAAAGATGTGTCTGTAACTAGGAAAATAAAAAATACCATTATCTCCGATTCCTCAAAAATGTGACTCAGGTCCCTTTCTGCAATAAGCCATTCATATATAAAAATGGATGTATGTGTGTACAGTGTCTCTCAAAAGTTTTAGGACAACGACATTTTAAACTAGGCAACCCAATTTACACAAGGCGTTGGTGGGTTGCGTGTAGAGTTAGGCTCAATTTCAGGGTTGCCACATGCACAATAGATATTTATAAAATACGCGAAAGGAATAAAAGCAAGTAATATTGTATAAAATTATTAAAAATATCACTATTATATCGCAAGTGACAAAATTCTTTCTGAAAGAGAAAAAAATAGGTTTTCTAGTATTTCATCGCTGATGAGTCTACAGAAAGGAAAAGAGGTGAGAGAAAACGAAAGGTGACAAAGGAGAGGAGAAAGAGAAAGTGAAAGGAAAAGAGGTAAAGTAGAGGAGAGAAGAAAGAGAGGATAGACGAGGAGAGGAGATGTAGTGAGGAGAATGGAAAAAGATTCTAGGAGAGATGAGGAAAATGGAGCAAAGAAGAGAGAAGAGGAGACTGGAGTGGAGAGTAAAGTAAAGGAGAGAAAAAGAGAAGAACGAAATGAAGAGGAGAAGAGTGCAGTGGAGTCGGAAATCTAAGACACGAGAGGAGATACGAGGAGTGGAGATGAGTGGGATGGAGATAAGATGCGAGAAAAGTAGGGAAGGCGATATGAGATAAAAGCAGAGCGAGCAGAGGTCTAAAACTTACGAAAATTTTCTGCCACCGGAAGTGTTTGAACCTACGACCATCAGATTGACAGTCCTGAACGGTAAACACTACCCTACAAGCTTTCGCTCCTGAAAGTAAGTAGAAGGAGCTGACCAATGTGAAATGTAGATGCAACTCTCCTCCTACATATAATGTGGAAAGAATACTTGTTTATAACAAAAAAAAAGAAGGTAGTACGACTCGGCGAAAACATTTAATGGAGAATTGCACATGATGAAAACTTTTCATTCGATATTTGCGGAGGTATCCTTGCATTGAATTCGAGTGGGAAAAGGGGTAAAATTAGTATGTCCCGAATTGCCACAAATATAAATAATTATTTCATTAATATTTGTCAATGTCTTTGAAGCAGTACACAATTATCATTAGAGTATCATAATTCACGATCTTATACATAAAAATATCCCTTTGAATGTGTGTCAATTCATTTATTTGTTCATTTTTTTTATAAATTCCATATGCAGAACAATGTAACCACTATACACTGCTATTACAAATAATGTTACCATGCTCTCCACACCTGGTATGGAGGATCGAACCTGTGACCGCTAGCAGCCCAATCGAGAACTCTAACCACTATACCACGCCCTTACCTTCGATTGAAACAACAATTTTTAAGTATTCTGTCCCTCCAATATTGTAAATGTCGTTGGGTACATGTAGTTTAACTTTTACTTTAATTTGGAATTGCTTCCTTGTATGCAGAAAGCATTGCAAACTCATAGAAGAAAAATAATCCACACGAAAATCCAGCGTTGTTACAGGATTCATTACGTAAGGTAAAACAACTACCAATTTGTAGTGTGGGATACGCTGCCGCAAAGGACGTCTAACTTTAAACCCAATGCTCTTTCTTTTGTACTTATTGCTTCACCTTTATGGTTAACTCTTTGCACCAGTAATCATTTCCCATAAATTTGGCTTCTATCTTACATGCGAATTGAATATATTTTACTTGCATTTTTTTAGGCAAAATGATATAACATGGTAATGTATATTTCTAAGGTTTGATGTAGATAGAAGTGTATATCAAATTTGTTTGTAGATTTTATGTAAATTGTATCTTATGTAAATAAAATATATGTACAATGGGCATAAACAGCCATATGCAATGCTGTAAGTCCAATAAATATATTGATGATGATGATCAAAACAAGACAAAGAAAGTTCGTAAATTTATTGCGGTTGGAAACTTTGACAAGCATCCTAATAACGATTTTTGTTCCGCCAAATATAGTGCGCTTCGTAAAATAACTTGGTGCGATGGCAAGGCAAGATAAGTGTGAACATTTTGTAGGAATATGAATTGTAACTTTCAGTGAGCTTAGAGATTTGTGTATATAATGATATTTTATAACATTGGTTATTTTCTAAAAATAATCATGTGAACAGCAAGGAAGTAGTACCACTTTCAACATGCCGAGTTTCTATGCGTGCGGGAAGGTCTCCGTGTTCAGTGATACATCCAATCGGTGAGACTGTTTGTTTACAGAAGGTCTCAGGGTTTGTGATTTACACTATAGGTGTTCCTTTTTTAATTATCATTTTATTATAAACAAGATCATGGTAAAATTATTTGTAATAGCAGTGTATAATGGCTACATTGTTCTGCATATGGAATTTATAAAAAAAAAATGAACAAATGAATGAATTGACACACATTCAAAGGGATATTTTTATGTATAAGATCGTGAATTATGATACTCTAACGATAATTGTGTACTGCTTCAAAGACATTGACAAATATTAATGAAATAACTATTTATATTTGTGGCAATTCGGGACATACTAATTTTACCCCTTTTCCCACTCGAATTCAATGCAAGGATACCTCCGCAAATATCGAATGAAAAGTTTTCATCATGTGCAATTCTCCATTAAATGTTTTCGCCGAGTCGTACTACCTTCTTTTTTTTTTGTTACAAACAAGTATTCTTTCCACATTATATGTAGGAGGAGAGTTGCATCTACATTTCACATTGGTCAGCTCCTTCTACTTACTTTCAGGAGCGAAACTTGTAGGGTAGTGTTTACCGTTCAGGACTGTCAATCTGATGGTCGTAGGTTCAAACCCTTCCGGTGGCAGAAAATTTTCGTAAGTTTTAGACCAATCCCATTGTGTTCATTGTCCACGCCGTGTGAAACGGAATAATTCAGTTTGGAATTAACGATGGGAGGAGGGGAAATATTAAATTACAAAATCTCAATTTCAACGAACCGAGAGGTGGACAAAAATTGGATAATTCTTATAAATATTCAAATTACATTCATGTTTTTAGTGGTATAATCGCAGGTAAAATCAAAGATCTTACATGGAATATTTTACCTTGCTCTGAAGTAAGCCAAAAGGCATTTCGAACCGATCTAATACATTCTCTAATACATTTCAAAATGTTATTGAATGTTTCATGTCGATAATTTGACCAATGCATCAATTCTTGACGCTGAGACGATATTTTCTGCAACTACCTCTTCTCTTCAGTCCCTTCTGTTCTTCTCTTCTCCATCTCCTCTCCCCTCCTTCTGCTCGCTCTGCTTTTATCTCATATCGCCTTCCCTACTTTTCTCGCATCTTATCTCCATCCCACTCATCTCCACTCCTCGTATCTCCTCTCGTGTCATAGATTTCCGACTCCACTGCACTCTTCTCCTCTTCATTTCGTTCTTCTCTTTTTCTCTCCTTTACTTTACTCTCCACTCCAGTCTCCTCTTCTCTCTTCTTTGCTCCATTTTCCTCATCTCTCCTAGAATCTTTTTCCATTCTCCTCACTACATCTCCTCTCCTCGTCTATCCTCTCTTTCTTCTCTCCTCTACTTTTCCTCTTTTCCTTTCACTTTCTCTTTACCTCTCCTTTGTCACCTTTCGTTTTCTCTCACCTCTTTTCCTTTCTGTAGACTCATCAGCGATGAAATACTAGAAAACCTATTTTTTTCTCTTTCAGAAAGAATTTTGTCACTTGCGATATAATAGTGATATTTTTAATAATTTTATACAATATTACTTGCTTTTATTCCTTTCGCGTATTTTATAAATATCTATTGTGCATGTGGCAACCCTGAAATTGAGCCTAACTCTACACGCAACCCACCAACGCCTTGTGTAAATTGGGTTGCCTAGTTTAAAATGTCGTTGTCCTAAAACTTTTGAGAGACACTGTACATGTATATATGTGTATATGTGTGTGTTTGTTTGTTCCGGCATAACTATCGAACGCCTGGAGCTATTTCAATCAAACTTGGTACACATATAACTTACAATCTGGAAAGAAATACTATGGGGGTAAGACACCCCTAGCACCTCTAGGGGTGGGGTAGGAGGGGTAATATGTAAAAATAATCGAAAACGACCGATATTAGTGTGGAATAAACAGTTCTCGTGGTCTCTAAGATGAATAGTGACTCTCCCAATACCGTTCAACTCCACGTTCATCACCTATCGGGATGGAAGGTGAGAGGGGGTGAAAAATAAAAAGTAAAAAATAACCTAGATTAGTGTCGAATCCATAGATTTCGGAGTCGCTAAGCTAATTGGTGACATTCACGATGACCAAACTTGGTACAGCCGGCAGCCGACGAGAAGATCGCTGAATGAAGGGAGACGGGACACAGAGGGAAAGGGAGGGTCAGGTTCATTTGCAGAATTTAGGGGTGGTTGGAGGTGGTCGGGGAGAAGGAAGTCTTGTTTTCTTCTTGGCGGGTCATTGTCAAGCTGACGAGAAGAGTTCTGGCGGAAGAGCACCTCCCCCACGCGAAAGAGTGGAGTCGCCTGGCAGTACGTCACACCTCTTCTGCCAGCGCTCTTCTCGTCGGCTGCCAGCTGTACACATATGAGTTACAATCTGGAAAGAAATACTGTGGGGGTAAGACACCCCTGGCACCCCTAGGGGTGGGGGTGGGAAGTGGGTGACATGTAAAGCGACCGATATTAGTGTGGAATCCATAGTTTTCGGGGCCGCTGAGATGAATAGTGACACTCCCAATGCCGTTCAACTCAAAGTTCATTTTACACTATGGTTAGAATTCATTATATTCCTGTCTAATAGAAGATTGGGATAAATAAATACCCGGGCATCGCCGAGCAATCAGCTAGTATTATATAAAGTCCATACCCACCCAAAGTGCCAAAAATTAGTAACCAGAAGGGAAGATTATCCATCATCCTCCTTCAAATTCCACCTTGTGTAGGGGGAGTGTATTTGTGTGTCTCTTATGACTAGGATTGGGGAACAACGTATAACATGTGTTATCGAAATAACAAGCATAGTTCGTTACTTTACGTTGCCCTGATAAATTTAGTCCTCCAAACTCCGTGGCTCAACAGTTCTAAGGATTGGCTTTGTTAAAGAAGCAGGTGGAAACTTAAGCGAATCTCGACCAGGACTGGACCCCTTGACTGTTGGGACAGTCAACAACATCTTGGAAAAGATGTTATTTTGACTAATTTTGAATTAATCATTTTGTCCATCAGTTAAGCATCACTCTTTGGGCATATAAACTTAACTGGAAAAGAGGAATGCAATATTTGCAAGAGGATTTGAAAATAGTAAGGATAGGAAGATATTGGGAGATAACTGAAGAGACTAGAGATGGGAATAGATTGTGAGAGATGCCAAAGCCTATAAAGGGCTGTAGCGATGAAACAACAACATTCTGCTGTTTATAGATTTTACCACGCAGCTGGTCTGCAGTTCTATAAACAAAAAAAAGCAAACAAATAAACAGTGTCAGGTTCTATGCTAATATCACAGATAAACACATGGCGGGTTTGAAAACATCGTTAAGCAAATAGTTTTGATACAATGTGAAGGAACATACACGTGGCACCCATGAGTGACGAAAGAAAATTTTGCAGGATTTTTTGTTGGGAAATGTGGAACGAAAATGAAACATAAAGGCTTATATTTATTTTGACAGGGAACATGGGCGTGCGCACGCGGGGAGGGGTGCCAGAGGTGCCTGGGCATCTCATAATGTATGCTCAAAAATATAAAATGTAGAAACTCCCATTGAAATAATGAAAATAATATCCGTGTTTTCTTTTAAAAAAAGTAAGCTATTTCGTTTCATTTGAGACGCATCTTTCTGTCTCTCTCTCTCCCTCTCCCTCTCCCCCCTCTCTAAAACATTGTTATTCACTAATAACATAGCAAAGAAGATTTCATAAATAGCACAGAGTATTAACTGCCAACTGACCAAGGCACAATATTATACTTGATGATGTAACGTGCGTTAGAAACCGCGAAAAAAACTGATCTTACAAATTTATTTAATGAGAGGGATTCAACTGATATTATTACCTAATATGGCCTTGTCTTGTACGTACGTATTACATTTGTTCGAGTTGGTTATTTTGTACAAATGTTGCTTTTCAAGTGTTTACTTTCTACATTTAAATAATATAAATATCGTCACAATGATAGCAAAACCTGTGCTAATGTAATAACGAATACTCAAGAGACTGTTAAAATTTTCATCTTCATATACCTAACAGTGATTGATTTGATTGATTTGTTCTTTTAAGTCCACTTTATGCACAGGAAGGCTAATCGGGGCTGGACCTACAGTTTAAAGTGTGCCTCCACCGGGTATCGAACCCGGAACTCCTTGATTACCACTACGACGTCGGGGAGGCCCCATATACTTAACAGGTTCTGTTAAAGAGGAACATGAAGCTACAATTAGGCTAACATTGTCCAGACAGGCAATTGAAACTCCCTCTAAGGCATCGTCAAATAAAATGGCCTACGCACGCCTATGCTATTTACGTAATACAAAGGCATTGCGCGTCTTATCTTCAAATTGAATACATAATAAAAATATAATACGGCGGTTGGGTGCCAAAACTAGGCGGGGAGGAGGGGGGGGCAAACACAGTTTATTTTCTCTCTCTCTCTCTCTCTCTCTCTCTCTCTCTCTCTCTATATATATATATATATATATATATATATATATATATACACACAGAAAAAACTATTTGTTTGAAATAACAAAGCACGTTTTTGGTTGAGCTTCTTGGTAACCACAAACAAAAAAATTGGTAGCTTTTACTAAATTTGGTAACTTTGACCAATTTTTTTGGTAATTTTAACCACATATTTTTTGGTAACTGTAAACAAATAGATTCACTACCGTATTTGAAACCATTACATGGAAGGTTAAGTCACAGTGAAGGCTGTACTTTCCGGGGTTTAAAAAAAAAACTTGGCTCTAGTGTACTAAAATAATTTGGTTTGGTATATTTGTCGCCTATTGAAACAAATATTTGGTTACCAATTATTATTTTCTTTTTGTTACTCCAACCATTTTTCTTCTAAGTGTAGCTAACTTTATCAGTTATGCGTAAAAGACTTGATCTAAAACATATATAATGTTCGTTAATCAATGTTGCAACCTTTATTTAATATATGTAAAAGAAATTGGAATAATGGGTGTATTTTGAATTTGATTAGAGGCTAAGTGGATTATAATATCAAGTCATTACTGATTAAAACATTCAGAAAATCAGGCTAATTAGTTTGGTCGCCATGTTAATGGACCATTTAGATTGGATTCTCATCATGGTGGGATTGCAAACGTCCACTTTACTTTCAAAATAGACCAAACGAGTTTCTGTTGTCCATTTCACGAAGGAAAAAAGGAGCTTTCGGTTTGTCCAACGTAGCGATCTAATTTGATATGCACAGATGCCAACTTGCAAGGAATTTATACTGATTTAAGTTCGTTTAGGAGTTAGTCGGAAAAAAATGTACTTCCAGATAAGCATGTCTTTTGTCGCATGCATTCTCCTTGCAACGGCTTTTTTGTCGCTTTTTGCATAACGTTTTAAAAATTCAAGTAGCATATCCCTACGTTTAATCTCGTCAAACTGGTCACAGACGAATATGTGACTTGCTTCCAAGACGCTCGCAGACGAAATAAATGTTGGGAACGGAACGTCTGAGAAATGAGAAACCAAAATGGGGGGTAACGCCCTCAGAGGGCATTCCACTCGTAAAAGCTCTTACACCTGCTTCCCTTCCCCCCGCTTCATTTTTCGACGTTTTCTGGAAAACAGTTTGAGAAAGGGGTGTAATCGAATTCGCACGGGAATTTTTTTCTCGTTTCCAGGACGCACGCACACTGACTCGTTGGCGCTTTCCAGTGCGTAAAGAAAGATTCATGAAGTTGCCCGTGAGTCATGTCGAACTGTACACGCTAGCGAAATGTTCAAATCAGAATTCTTCCAGCAGTAGCAATACTGAATTTTAAAGGATCTTTCAGACCGAAGCGACACGTGTCACTTTATAACGAATCTTCAGAAATTAATGCAACCTTTCGTATCAAGCTGTGCGTGCCGCTTGTCGCTTGCGTTTCGCTCGGAATGGGCTGCTTCCTAAGAGAGATTTTACACTGAAGCGACATCGCGATGATTCACCAATTGAGGTCAACGTGTTCTGCCTGTCAAGCCGCTACGGTTTGAAACGCTGCTGTTGGCTGACTCGTTTCCAAACGACTTGTATCGCGTGTTCCTTGTCGATTCGGTGTGACATCTCCCTGAAGGAGAATTCACACCGAAGTGATAATAAACAAACTGTCGTTCTGTAGAAAATAATAATTTTCAATTTGCATGCGCTACTAACAGACCAAGGCGACACGATGCATGTTATTGTGAATCCGAGCTACACACAAGCGACACGTGCAGCTTGTCATCTACCTTTGGTACGAAATGTTGCATTTATTTCTGAAGGTGAGAAATCGCGACCTTAAATTAAAAAGGTTCTATCTGCCAAGTCGTAATATTCTCAGGAGAGCTGGTTCAAGATTTGACTATGTGCTCAGGGAAAAGTAATTATTCCAACAAGTTGTGTCTCTGGCATTTGTATATATACAGGAAAATTAATGAAAAAATGTTACTAATGTTCAAGTATTGCTACGACGAATTTGCAGTTAGAACCTTTTTACTCCAAAAGTAACGTTTCAGATGAGAGTGAAAAGGTTATCCCTTAAATATTCAATTTTTTGCAAAAAAAGAAATATGAGAAATTAGTTATATTCTGGTTATTCTATATTCTGCATGAACTATGTACGTGTTAAAGTAAATAAGATGTAAAACGTGCTCCAGAGTACAAAATAATACAAATTGTTTCATCCAATACTATAAACCAATTACGTAAGAGTGTGAAGATTGGATTTTGAAATAATGTTTAATAGAAAGTATTGACATGTGAGTCAGTTGAAAAAAGTAACCATGTTGTAAATAGTGTTGCAGAATATAATCCCAGTGGAAACACAAAACGTTCGTTGTATCATAACATGCTACTGCATATCCTTCTGATAACAAAATGAAAAGTATTTGTACTCATTGAGAGTAGATATCGCTTATTGACAACAAGACTGTAAAGAAATGGAAAAAAGTATCTTATATATTTCTCTTCAGCACCGTAGCAAAGTAACGTTGGCCCACAGCCGGCATTCACTTCATCATATAAGTGAGATCTGACACTTTTTCTTTACTTAATTGCTTCCTCTCTACGTTGGAGGTTCATATAGAAGGATACATAGGAGATGAACGTATTTCTCTGGTAGTCAGAAAGACCGGAAACAAAGCAGATAGAACTTTTTTACCCCAACTTAAAATCTCATTTTCAGGTAGTACTTTTTTACCCCGTTGATTTCTTCGAAACTAATATACTTCGAAGCATGATCTTTACGGAGTACAAAGAATGTAAACCAATGGTCTGCTTAAGGTCACAAACTCATTTTCGCACAAAAGTGCAGATAGAATCTTTTTAGGGGAAAGTGGGGGAATTGCGACCACTTAAGGGAGATTTTAAAAATCTCAAAAACTGTACGCAGTGAAACAAAAAGAAAATGTGGGCCTGAAAAAGCAATGTTTGTAGTACATCTCTGCGTATCACTTTGCTCCCTGTCGTTAATAGTTATCTCTGTAAACGTCAAAAAGTAACAATGTGCGTGCGAGCGCAATTGCCCTATTGGTAGGGTAATGGCACCCAGTAATCATCCTAACAGTAAATCAATGCCATTTTTGTACTATACAGAAACTATATCTTTAAGTACTTATATTTATTAATATGCAGATACAAATTAAATTGAGCCCAATTTTGCACAAAAATGCACACATGGGACGCTTATTATGAGAAACGTCTTTGCACCCTTCATGTTCCCATCACAAACAGCGTGAGCGTCATTACCCGATAGGCGCCATATTATGTTCTTTGTTTATCGTCTCATGAAGAACCTCAAATGTTAACTTTATAATAATTAAGAAATAAACAGGAGATTCTATTATTATATCTGTAAAATTTTCAAGACTCTAGCTTAAACGTTCCGTCTACTTACCTTGCACTTTTTTCCTTCCCAATTTTATAACAAAATATGACGAATTCGTTTTTCGCACCCTGCTTCTTAAAAGTCAACTCCACATTTGCCGCCTTTTGTCTGGTGCCTCGTAGTACTGGGTTCTAGATGTCAGCACAGGTTACTCCTCAATAACACCCTCCGTAACGACTACAGAGGGGTGAGCGCCATTGCCCGCTGAGCGCCGTTCCCCCACCTTCCCCTACTTTAAGGTCGCGAAATGTCGCGTGTCATTTCGATGAGAAAGCTCCCTGATATCCCAGTGTTCCATGTTGTTTTGCTTGTTGCGTTGGCCTGAAAGTGCTGAACTGGAAAAATATAATTTTGCTATCAACTATTTGGTTTGGTCAGGTATTGTCACCAATGTTTCTTCGTCAGAATAGTCAAACACAGATGTCCAACCTTTGCGAACTTCTCCAAACACGAAATACTATCCACTCTACAAATGCATGACCTTTCTCTTCGTCGTCAACTCTCAGATTTAACACTTCTTTTCAGAATCAACTTTGGACAACTTTTCACCAGCGCACTATTGCCTCTTCTTAATATCAGAATCCCACATTCCAACAACAAATGCAACAGCTTCTTCTACTATACATTAAATCCTCAAGTCTATCTTTATAACAAAGATCACTTTTCTAGAGGCTACAAACCACTTACAACTCATTAAAAGCCGCTAGGGCTTCCATTTATCAAAGCAGACTTACAGAACGGCGTACATAAAGCAGCTGAAGAGAAAATAAATGTTGTTTTTGCTCTAGTTGTTATTATTCTTGTTATATATGTATATGTGTCTCGTATGTGTCAATTTTATTATTTTGTTTATATCTTTTCCGGTTGATATCCTGATGTAAAATGTTTTTTTCTGTTGTTACTATCCTGCCCCCCACACTTTACCTCCGCACTCGAGGTTCGGTGCACTTCGTACTCGGCTCTGATTTGTCTAGGGGTATCTTTCTTTGTACGACAATGCACGTGGGTTGCTACAAGTCAACATAATTATATAATTAACTACAAGAGACAACGGAAAACCTTTTGCGAAACCTTTATGATCAGGGGGATAAATTACCTTGTCCAGCTTGTGTGAAATTAAAAACGGAAATTTTTGGTATTTTCTATAAGTTTAATTAACGTAAAATTTCAAGTATATACAAGTCGTATCCGAACGTTCATTTCTCTAATTATTTATCGGGCCAAAACTCTAATTTTGATGTTGGAATCTCTATTGTTTGTACCTGGATGCTTTACATTTCATGAATTACATCTGAAGTACGCTTGTCACAAGGTAGACTCGCGTTACTCCAAGAAACGTCTTAACAGGCGCGAGGCCGCCCGACGTGTACATTTCTCAACCTCTACGGTGACAAGGCACTAGGCTGCCCGGCGCACCGTAATTACTTTCAAAATAACATCCAGTACAAACTACCTTTTTACCTGTAAACTGGACACCAAGGCACTAGCTTGCCCGGCAATCCAATCTCTTACAGCATCCGTTTCGGGAGACCTGTCCTCCGGTCCTAGCTAACCGAAGCAAAAACAGCCTCTCCCTTCCAAGTCTCAGTTCCAACAGCCGACCTCCCCTACTCTCATCTGGGAGTTTATATACGTTTGGTTGGCGTCTGTTGCCAACCGCCCTTCTTTCAAAATTTTTAATCTTTAACAGCTAAACTGCCCGCCTTTCTTTTGAACGTTCGAAACACGAAGCAAGAACAGAGAGCTACATGGTATTTATACATGGAATAATATGAACCTAAAAATGCATAATAAATTGATTTACACTAATCACACATATATATGTTTATACACTTGATTACCCAATTAATTAACATATTAATAAATATTTCAATAAGGAAAGAAAACACTGTTGCCCTGACACGGGGGCAGGGTAACACTGTATCCAGGTTTTTTCAAATAAATAAAAATAAAAATAAAATAACGGGTAATATTGAAGATGTTGTTCTGACAGAGACAGATGAGAACAAATATTTGACAAAAATCCAGGAGCATGCCACAGGATGGGGGAAGGTGGCCTCTATCCTAGCGTAGAATGACCTCCACCGCCCAAATAGTCTTCATGTGAAATTTTCAAAATCTTAACAAGAATCACACCTACAAACAAATGAACAAAAAAGAGAGAGAGGGAAATTAAGAGAAATAGATGGATAAATAGAGGAAGAAAAATATAGCAAAAAGATATAAAGAATAGAAACCCAGGATGAAAGAGATAGAGACAGAGGAAGACAAAGAATGCGAATGAAAGATAGGACAGGAAGAGAATATCGAACAAAAGAAGGAGAGAAATAAATAAAGGTGGAAAGAGAAAGACAGAAATGGAAGGGAAAAGGAGAGAAAACTTGAATCAGAACAAGAAAGAAATAGATTAAAAAGAAAAGTAGAGAATGACGAAGAGAGAGAGAGAGAGAGAAAAGTCCTTGCAGCCATGAAAAGAAGGAAAAGAGGAAAATAGAAGTACAGTACGAAAAAATATAGATAGAAAGAAAAATGAAACAGCGAGAAAGAGATGGAGATAGAAATGTAGAGAAGACAAGAAAGGAGATAGAAAATAGAAAAACCCTATCTGCCATGACAAAAAAGAGAGAAAGGGGAAGATAGAGAGAGAGAGAGAGAGAGAGAGAGAGAATGAATGAAAAAGACAGAGGAACAGAGGAAGATAGAAATATAGTACGAACGAAAGAGAGAAAGCGAAGGGAAGAGATAATGAGGAAGAGACAGTGAAATGAAACAAAGAACAGTATAACAAAGCAAGAAAGAAAGAGAGAAAAAAGCAATGTAGAGAAAGACAGAAAGTGTGGACAGAGATAATTTAGTCATAGCCACCGCACCGAATCTGAGGCAACTAGAAAATATTTTGTCCACCTTTCAGTTCCACCGTACAAAATTCCGAGTTGTGAATTATAAATCACCGCGTATGTTTTCGGTGTAACTTTTAAACATACCTGGAAAGTGGGGAAACAAAATAAACTCCTAAACCTTTGTTTCGTGGTTTTTGAAGGTCAAAACCCTAATCGAAATATCACCAAGCAACTCCGCGACAAAGAAAACAGAATCTCCAGCTTATTTTCTATTTGTATTTCACCTTTCCTTGACCTGACGTAACAGCAACTTTTTAGTCCAAACCTGGCATGACTTGCTTTAGCAGTGCGTTCGTTGATCGGTCTGTCCGGATGACATCTTGGAGATATCCATCAAAGAAGGTGGAACTGAAAAAGACATGTAGAAAGCTCCTCTCCCTCCACTCTCCTCAGGATAAACTGCAGGTCAGTCGTCAACTGCAAACTTCCCTTATTCCCCTCTCTGCGTTGCAGTGTTTCCTACCACCATAGGGAGGTAAAAGAAACGATGAACTTGCATTTTTAAATTCATTTTCTAGATTTTATCTAGTTTTTCGTCTTTGAGTTTCACCCTATTTCTAGCAGCATTTGTTGTTGACTCTCACGTCTGGTAGATGTCTCTATGAAGTGTCTAGAAATTTCGCAACGGACAGTTTTGGCATTTTTAGCTGCTTATTCTCGCGTATGTTTCTTTCTTTGATTGATTCGGTTTATTTTACTTCGCTTTTCTGCCACTTTTAGCAGACGAAGATGTAGAAGAGTGATTATATGAAATTAATGAAGGAGCACTCACAAAGAACACCTATGCCAAGGCCGGGATTCGAACCCTGGACCCGTGGAGTCGTAGCATGCCGTGCTAACCACTCCGCCAAGGATGTCAGTCATATGTTCATTTCTGTTTGTTTGTATCGGAAATCTGGGCTCAAGGACGAAGTTAGAGGCCACCCTAACTAGTGGCGTACGCAGAATTTTTGCAAGGGGTCTATGTCTTCTTTTTAGTAGTCTGCACAGTATCTTGCCACATTTTCAAGCATTTAAGGTTATTTCTTTTAGAAGTGCTGAGCCAAAGGGTTGTGGATATAACACCCAACACACACCCTATTTGCAAGCCGCTGACTCCCAAAACCCTGCCTTGAGCACGCCACTGGTTAGTCACTACCAACGGCTCCCTCCTGCGTCAATAAAAGTCCAGGTTCTGCTTTTTCCTAAACAATTAAAACTGGAAGTGTACTGAAGCCGTCCGTGCATGATTTAAATTCATCGAAACAGAGTATTCAAGACCACATGATTGACAATTGAAAGGTGCTGAACAACGTTACCATTAAGGGACTCGACTTAAAAATTTTCACTTCTACGAAATTTAACATAACTTGAATATTCTACGAATAACTTCTACATTTTCGTTTTGAGTTCGCAATATTAATTCCACTTCTATTGATACATAAACAGGAAATACTACAGTTCATTAGAAGTTTCTGGCATGTTGCATTTTTTCGAAACACAAGTCTTTGTTTCTAAGAACAATTAATATTTGTGTTATTTCATTTGCTGTTCACTAGAGATCATAAAATATAAACTTTCTGAGTTAAGGAAGAGTATACGTAAAGATTTTTCACGCCATCTAGTTGTGACTGTATTACATAAAACTAACTCCAAGTTGGCAACATTGTGTAGAAAAAACTTGCAGTGTATAGAAGGAGACCTTAAAAAATGTCACTGTTTACTCCAACAGCAGCCAATTGCATCTGCAACAGAAGCAGCGCAGACAGTTCACAGAAATGACAATCTGCATTGTCACTCTTGCTCTGAGAGACGGCTCCAAACGTGCAGACATCACACAAAGCCCACTGCTTTGGAATCTCAACCTGCAGATGCTGTTCTGGAAAGTCAACTTGTCCCTCATTGTGTGCTTTGAGAGAAATGAGGCGATTATTTTGCCCACAATGAGAGGACCTTCAACATCGGACACTTGAAAGACTTTGGCTTGACGTTCATTGACTGTGGCTCCCTTCAGCGACCATTCTTGGAACTGGACCTAATTGTACTGATAAACGTCTTTCTTGCTCTAATCCCCGCATGGTTAATTGTCAGATTCCATTGTTGAAAAGACCAATGTTCTCTTAGCATAGAGGAATCACATTAAGTCTTCCTTTTCCTTAAGGTTTAAGCTTTCGTTATTCATTTAAGTTCTTGAAGTTTGTAATGACGTGGCTGTTTCTACGTAGGCCTACTAGTGGCGCACCCTATATGTGTGCTGTTGTGTGAGTATATTGACTGGAAACAGCACTTGACAGAACTTTATATCACATTCGAATTTCGAATAATGTCGTTAATTTGTGGAGCTATGTAGGCGTCATTTCATTTTGAATTACTTGGGAGAGGGATCTGGCGTATACAATACACCAGTATCAAACTCATTATGGAGAATTTATAATAAAGGTTTTCGAGCAGGCCTTATCTCCAGGAAGCTATCAACTCGAGGCAAGCCGCGGCACCTAGCGACCTGTTGGGTAAGACGAGTCAAGTCCTGCTCCCCCAAAAATAGGCAATAGTTAGGCTGGAGAGTTCAATGAACTAACCAATTCCAACTACGCACTGGTATTGGTCAGGCTGGAAGGTTCATACGAACTGAACGCACTTGTAGGAACGTGTGGAGCGGTCAAACTCATTATGGAGAATTTACACCGAAGCGACACGCTACAGGCGACACGTTTCGCTTGAGAACGAGCCAATCAGCAGCATCGTTTCACATCGTAGCGGCATCGACATGACAGGCCGCACAAACCTGCGTTGGATTGGTGAAATCCTCAAGCGACACGTACCTATCGCCTGTCATAAGAATTCACTCATAAGAACGGTATAGAGACAACACACGACTCGATAACGAGTCACACATCTGTTAAATCGAGAAGAGACCTTGTCTGTGTGCCCGACCCTCTCGCTTTATTGCGAAACTTTGATATGATAATATTGTAATATATTGAAAACCAATTTTTCCTTTAGCATTTGACTTCTTCAGACCTACCAAGCGGATGTCTACGGACCTCGATTTTTCGGTGTTTTTCATTATTATTATTATTATTATTATTATTATTATTATTATTATTATTATTATTATTTTACTTTTCGCTTTTATTTCCCCCCAAATTGGAGTGTTTTATGTTTATACACTTTTCTGCCAAATATACCACAAATATATATATACCTTCATTGTGCTCCAAACTAATATTTTAATTTGTAGGTCATATGGCCTACGCCATCATATCACAGATAAGGGTATATACTCTTATCTGTGGTCATATGTTGATACGATTTTTGGGGATGTTATTACTGCACCCGTGTGATGATAGGTGCACACTCGATCTCTCAACAGATCCCCGGCACTTTCCCTAAGTGAAAGATCATGAAAAATATCCATTGACGCGTGGTGTCAGTACCTGTCCTAACTATTCCATAGCTAGATAACAGATACCATAGTTATTCAATTGTTAATCGATTAGTGACAATTGTGAATCTAATTATGTTCTGTGGTTACATAATATATAGCCTATATATTCATGATAACATTTTTAATGGTCTCAAATAGCGTCGAAACGAAGAGTCAAAAAGTCACACTGTTTGCCTTTATGACGTGACCTCATTACGCTGTGAAAGTTCGTGTGGTGAAAAGCTGTTTTCGACTTAATTCTTGCAACATTTTCCTCGATCGATCGATTACATATCTGTTGATTGCTAGTAAACTGCTATGATAAAATTTCGTGAACTGAAAGAATACCTAGTGAAATATTTATCGATCTGTCCACCTGACTGGCAATAGAGTCTGTGGGCAAGCGAGCGAAAACAAGTCCTCTGCGGAAGTAGTGATAAGAAAGGGCTCGACCAATGGACGCGTGAGAGAGGAAGGGATTGAATTGATGGGGCAACGCAGCTGCAGCTACTAGCCGTTTGCAGTTTAGGCCGAAATTATTTGCTCAGCACCGCTCGCTTTCTCCCCTTCTCTATCCTTATGCGCGACTATATGTAGACTGTGAATGTTAGTTTATAACTTCCTATTATGTGCACAAAATTTCATCACAACACGTACTCACAGGCTTGTCCGCCATCTTGTTTAACAAGTGACTCACGTTGTTCGCGACATTCATGCGGTAATAGTAGTAAGTAGTTATAAGTAAAGTTTTTATATTCGTTTTATACCGAAAAATCGAGTCCACGTTAGATTTGAACGACCCTTGTTTACGGTTGCGTCAGAAGATTAGGAATCCCAGTTCATAATGGAATTCAAATCCCTGAATATCGACTCTCGTTCCACATGAATAAAGCCCAATGCAATCTGCATTTTCAATCGGTGACGACTGGGAGTTCGATGTAGGTATTAATCTCATATGGCCCAGAGAGGACACTAGCGACACTAACCAACAACAAAGACCTCTTTCGGATATCAGAACGTACATAAACAATTTATAATTTAAGAACATTGTGTAAATCATTCTATGGCATAGTTAAAGGGGCTAACACCCCGAAAGGGACTGTCCTACAATTTTTACATCAAAATATTTTGACTCTCGATGCATGATAGTATTGTTAATTTGTGAGATATACCATTCTCTTTGTTCAGGAATTAGGGAGCTGCATCTGATGGGATAACATAAAGTAGAGACACGCTAGGCTCCAAGGTGTAGCTCGCAGAACCCATAAGATGTCCCGTCTCCAGTTAGGAACTGGACTTATTCGGCGATATTTAATGTCAAGCAGCGTCACGCCGGGACAAAAATCGGATGGGTGACCGTTAGGAAGGAGCGCGACGGCACATCCCTGCCAACCGCCATCTTAAGATCTAAAAAGTCAAGCAGCGTCACGCTGGGACAACACTCGGATGGGTGACCATCACGAAGGAGAGCAACGGCTCTTCACTGCTAACCACCATCTCACCACGCCTCGCCTGCGACAGTTGCACGGCGTTACCAAACGAACAATGAAAACAAGAACCGCCAAGTACAACATCAATATTGAAGCCCGGAGGCAAAGCTGCGAAGCTGAAACTCCAAATAAAGTAAACCCGCCATGATCAGCAACATGCAACATGCAAGGTGTCACGAAAACATTCGAATTATCCAAAATTTCAGTTAACCACAACATATCTCATTAACCTTAGCTGGTGAGGTGGATTTTTTTTGGACGTAACTGGTGAGGTGGGGTGAGACAAACCCCGAACAAAAAATGTCCTCACAAGGGAATGGTAATGAATATATTCCAAAAACTAAAACAATGAAGTTGATATATTATTTAACATAACTACATCAATTAATTAAACGAAACATTACAGAAAACACACATAAATGCTATTTTCTTTCAAAATGCAAAACGAAAAGCAAAAACTGCATACCTTCACATTTTTTAAATTTTTGCAGCTCATAAAGAAGGAAGGAAATACAATTATTACAAAAATATTTATTATTATCACACAGATATAAAGAATAATAAAAATATTCTACAATCAGATTACACTGATGCATTTTTCAGGCAGTTTATTGTTCTGCACAAATTTCACACATGCTCACAGTACAAATCGAGCAAATGTAAGTTTTGCACTCAGCGTAAATGACTCATGTCTTTTACCCTGGGACACATGCCACATCTTACTTACTTTGTTAACTTCCTTCTGGAAGATGTAGGGTGTTTTTTCTTCAGGATACGTGCTATATCTTGACGTAACTTTCGACGCAGTCGTCCATTTAAGAGTCTTATGTTTAGCTGAGGCTCAGTCATTTGTCTTTCCGGAAATTTCACAGAGTCAAGTTCAGAGAATTACTTCTTCTCAACATTTCTTCAGAAAACAGTAGCTCCAAAGCACTGTTTTCAGTACAGTTGTGCCAAGCTGCCATGCCTTCCCAATTAGCTATACCCAGGAGATGAATTATTATGTTGTGCTTTCTGGTCTGGACGTTTGGATTAAGTACTTCAGATGAAAAAAAAAAAGTTGTTCTTAGTATAAAAGTATTTGGTACGGTAAATAAATAAACGGATTAATGCCGTGAAAAAGCGAAATAAAGTGACAGAGCGATGAAACTTTCGGGATATGTAGGCCAGGCTGGGGTACGCCACATGTCTGTGACACGAGTTCCAGACCGCATCGCTAGGTCGCAGCACTGGCAGGTTGTGTATGTGCAATTTGCCTCCAAGGCGACAGTCAGTCATTCAGTGAGGCGAGTCATGGCGTTCACAGTGTCAGGTGCCACAAAGGAGGCTCAGCGAGCCGTGATACAGTGACAATGGACGAGATCTTGCTCAACCAGTATACGCGAAAGAATAAACGCGACAGCAAGGAGTGGAAACACCCCTCGTCCCCGCGACCCAAGAAAAGCAGACAAGTCGACTTTGTACGCAAGGTGATGTTCGTGTTTTTCTTTGATCATCGTGGTCCACTTCTCGGTCGCTTCCTCCGGCAGGGTGAGAAAATCAACGCTGCTCTGTACTCTTACATCTTGCGAAACGAGGTGAGACCTGCAATCAGGTGCAAGCGGCGCGGCTTCTTGTCACGAGGTGTCATCCTACTGCAAGCCAATGCACGTCCCCACGTTGCTGGACACACCATGGACATGATCGCACAAATGGGTTGGGAATGCTTAGATCATCAGACCTACAACCCTGACCTATCCCCGTGTGACTTTCATGTCTTTAGCCAACTGAAAGGCACCCTACGTGGACGCCCAACTGCAGGAGGCGGTCTTCCATTGGTGCTCACAGCAACCACAGGACTTCTGGGACAGGGGCATCAAAAATCTGGTGAAGCGGTCGGATGCCTGCCTCAACAACGCAGGGGACTAGTATTAAAAGGTAAGTCCGTACATTATTCATTCTGGTTATTTATTGACCGTACCAAATATTTAACCTTACTTGTTTATCTCCTCTTCTCGAGGTGCTCCCTGTAACCATCATCTTATTTCTAATCTTCATCATCTTGACCACTAGACCGACCGTCTTCACTAGATGATATCTCTTGTTCCGAGTTACTGTCATGTTCGCTCTGGAAATCTTGGGGTTCCACATTCCGTTCATACCAATGAACTTGCTTTCCACATCATTGAGAATGTCACTAATCCACTCATTAAAATAAGGATCATTAGCGCTCATAACATTACTGGAGATTGCCATTAGCACATGAAAAATAAAAATTACAGCGTCATTGTTACGCAAGTGGTAAGGTGGGGTTTAGTACACCCCCACTCTGTATATACACAACAATATCTCACCCGACTGCTTACACAAGTCAACACAATCTCACCCTCGTACAGCTGCTAGAGAACTGACTGAAAGGTACTCGGCATTCCAGGTATCAGATGTGACTAAGTAGAAGTTGAATGAGATAAGCTCGCTCGCTATTTAATATTCGCAATTCATTTGCACGTACTTATAACTAATTTGCACGTACTTAGAACTAATTCGCACGTACTTAGAATTCATTTGCATGTACTTAGAATACTTTACATTTATGTATTTGCATGTTTATAACTTTTTATGAATATATAATTATTTATTTTATGAAAAATATGTATATAGAAGGTAATTAGAGGTACTAAACGCTATGCATATGTTTTTATATTCATTACTGCAAAGTATGTAATGTATAAATCGATAATAATTAATGTTTATAATATTGAAAATAAGTTTTCTATGGTTTATGAACCGCTATGAACGGTGGTAATGATACGAAAGAAGACGGTCCCGGTACTCGAACCCACGATATGCAACGTTAATAATTAGTACTATGTAATAATGTATGTTATTATGGTATGAAACACGATGGTGCAACACGCTAGACAGAATACTGTCTTAGAATCTCGACTCGGCTCTGATGCCAGACAGAGAATGAATTAATATTCAGCGCAGGTAGAGGAGAAAGGAATTTTGGGGAAGCGCGTTCAAGGTCAAATGACGTCACAACGTCAGGACAAAGAAGGAACCCGATTGACCAATCAGAACCGGTTTTTTCAAGGTTAACCAGTACGCAAGAACAGGGGAAAGCTATGCAATACTGTAGGGCAGGGGAGGGATTCAACCAGACAACAAAGGATGTCTGGAAATACGCAGCAAGGGTTAAATTCTGAAGCTATGCGTCGCTTGTAGAACCGGTTTCCGCCGCCAATTAATATTCCGCTCAGGTTTGCCTTTAAGGCACAGGACGCTTTAGCGCAGGTTTTTTTTATCTGTACTATGAAGAAGGGAGAGCTATTAGGGACGGGGCCTACAGTTTTTACCATTTGCTTTTATCACGGGGTAACGAACCTAGGACCCTTTGATTATTGATTTAGGTAGTAAATGTATGTTACTGTGTGCTATTTAACTTAATTTTCAGTTTATTTTTTTACCAAACTTTGACTTTATGTCAAACATTTTCACAGCTTATCCTTATTTTTACCAAAATAACACTATTTGTACTATTCAGGCAACATTTTTTATTAAATTTTGGACTCGCAAAGATATTTTTACAACTTTTTAACTTATTATTTTACAATTTTATGTTAATTTTTTACCAAAATAACACTATTTGTACTATTCAGGCAACATTTTTTATTAAATTTTGGACACAAAGACATTTTTTCAACTTTTAACTTATTATTTTACAACTTTATGTTAATTTTTACCAAAAAAACACTATTTGTACTATTCAGGCAGCATTTTTTATTAAATTTTGGACTCACAAAGACATTTTTTTCAACTTTTAATTTATTATTTACAAGTTTATGCCTATTTTTTTACTCAAATAACACAATTCTATCTGTTCAGGAAAGACTTTTAGTTACATTTTCGACACACAAAGTGTGTGTTCTCAACTTCTATCTGTTTATTTCACAAGTTTAGGCTTATTATTACCAAAATAACACAATTCAATCTGTTCAGGAAAGACTTTTAGTTATATTTTCGACACACAGAGTGTATGATCTCAATTTCTATCTGTTTATTTCACAAGTTTAGGCTTATTATTACTCAAATAACATTATTTATACTATTCAGGCAACATTTTTTATTAAATTTTGGACTCACAAAGACATTTTTTTACAACTTTTTAACTTATTATTTACAACTTTATACCTATTTTTAACCTAAATAACACTATTTATACTATTAAGGAAAGACTTTTAGTCGCATTTTCGACACACAAAGTGTGTGTTCTCAACTTCTATCTGTTTATTTCACAAGTTTAGGCTTATTATTACTCAAATAACACAATTCTATCTGTTCAGGAAAGATTTTTAGTTACATTTTCGACACACAAAGTGTGTGTTCTCAACTTTTATTTGTTTATTTTACAAGTTTAGCCTAATATTTACTCAAATAGCACGATTTGATCGTGTCTTTTATTACATTTTGGACTCTCAAAGACACACACACACACACACACACACACACACACAGAGAGAGAGAGAGAGAGAAAGAGAGAGAGATAGAGAGAGAGAGAGAGATAGAGAGAGAGAGAGATTTTTTCCAAGTTTACAGTATTATTCTCTAGTTTACTCAAATAACACAATTTAGATGTGTTTTGAATTATATTTTGGATCAAAGTATGTTTTGACAAGTTCTACCCTTTTATTTTACAAGTTTAGGCTTATTATTACTCAAATAACACAATTTAATCCAGTCAGGAAGGATTTGTTATTATATTTTGGATGCACAAAGAGATGTTTTCAACTTTTTTACTGATTTTTTTGCAGGGTATGTATTAATTTGTATTTATTTTGTTTCGTATCATATATACATTTACAAATTTTTAATTTAGAGTTTAGTATTTATTTAATTTTTTTCAAAAACACTAAAGAAAAAGTACTTTTAGCTAAAATGTAAGCCACAGAATATATTATTATTATTATTATTAGGGTTTACTGATTTCCACTATGCTATTTTTGGTTCTGTATTTCTATATGTATTTATTTAGGTCAGGTTACGCCTGCTATGTAGGAAAGTTTGTTTATTTTAGAGTTTGCTGAGTATTTTGTTATTTTTATACTAGGTAAAGTTTTCTAAATATATCAGGAAGGGCTCCATCCATATACCTTTGTTTTTGCTGTTTGGAGATGATGCGATCAGCATCACTCTCCATCTGCTTTTTATTTTATGTACCCAATATTATTTTGAGGCTTAGTGAATTCTAGAGCCTATTTATGCAGGAGAGAGGGCTTGAAAATTTTCATTTCAGATAACCCACAACTATTTGTCAGAGTATTTTAAAGGATATTTTATATTTATTATGTGCTACTAGAATATCAAAGCTTGCTTAATTTTTATGTCTGTAACGCTGTTATTGTATTTCTAGCTAAGGTTTACTGGATAAAGTACACAAAATGTTTATCATTTCGACTATTTACTTTTATACGAGGCCAAATTTTTAGTGTAACGAAAATTATTGTGTGTCTATAAAGACTGAAATCCCTTTACCGATGGGTCCATAACTGGACGCTTACCAACATTGTTTCTTTTTTTAAAAAAATATATATAACCATTTATCAATATATTCTCAATTCACAGGACAAGACGAAGTTCACAGACGACTGACTATATGGACCATAGGTCCACTTGCTAATTTTTTTTCTATGCCAGAAGAATAATTTAGCCTTATAGCCTTTTTCAAGGTATTTTTGAAGTATTACTGGTTTTTTGGGTGCATCAACATTTGGGTTATTTCTATTTTCTTTATTATACGAGGCCACAATCACTATCTGAACACTGAAATTCTCTGATTGAAACTAAAACCTTAGGCTGTAACTAGGGATTTAGTATGTATATCGACAATTTATAGGACAACACGAACCTTACAAAGGATTGTAGGTGATGTAGGCCCACACGCCAGAGCTTTGTTAACCTGCAAGAAGCATTTACAGCTAATGCTACGAGGAAATGAGGTTAATTTTTTACTGTTTCACAAGAATGCTATTTTTTATACACCCAATATTTGCTTTTCAAGTAACTACATGTACCAGAAGCACTTACAGGCCAACTCTAACTAGACTTCGACTTATTCTATATCAGGTGCTAAATTTATAAAGAACTATTTGTATATTTCTGAGGAAGTACGCAAAAGCAGATTACCCGATTAAAGTATCTGAAAAACATATTTTTCTATGCAAGTATATTTTTATTGACTGGATTATTTAACAGATCAAACAGGAAGACTGCAAAATTCATTAAATGTAGTTCTATAGTATAGGTGGTTTCAGAGATATAAAAAGAACAAATATAAGATTTCGCTTTTTTTTTGCTTCTGAGGCTAATCGCGACGCTAAGGGTAAATGGCCAGGAAATGTAACGGAGGAGAAACAATCCCAAAAGTTATGGGCTGCATGTAAGTTAATACCACAGATATATTACAGTAGGTGTAGGTTCTTCCACCAGAACATTTCTATCATAATAATACTGGTTATGCTGTACTGTTAGCTAAAGATGCTGATATTTGAGAAACTTAAAAGCTTACTCACGACTTACTGTTGCAAAAGATCCGATGACAAAATTTAAAAATTGTTATCGTCCAGACAGGGACTCGAACCCTGGACAGATAGGTTAAAAGCCTAACGCTATACCAACTAAGCTATCTGGGCACAAGGTATTCTTTTTTTGAAAAGTTAGTTATTTTAAGAAATATATTGAAACACTTGAGAACACTTTTGGTCTGGTTCGACAGACAAGGAGACAACATTTCTAAATTTTTACAGACTGGGTGTATTTTTCCACTATAGAGGCCTTCACTATATGTAATTCGAAACGCTAAAGTTCAGCTAGCTTCCAAAATTGAGGTAAAGATTGTGTTTGGCGAGATTAACAAGTTACAATTATATCCAGTTACGTACAAATAAAGCTAAAACTCTTAGATTTACTGTACTAGCCAAGTTTTAGTAATATTTTCTTCACTTTAGTACAAATACCAAAGAAATAGGTATATTTTATTTATAATTTGACAAAATGTACTAGTATTTAATTTACAAAGTTAGGTAAAAAGCAGTATTTTTTAAAAATATTGTTACTGCCTTCAAATTTTATGTTATTTAGCCACTAACAACTGATTTACACTATTTGGCATTTTTAAATAGGAAAAGAAGGAATTATTTGTTTATTATTTTTACTTTATATTTATATTTATTTAAGAAAACAATTCTACAGTTTAACTTAATTTTAACAAATTGTTACTAATTTATATATCAAAGTTATGTTATTTAGAGTGTATCAAGGCGTATAAAGTTAATATTTGTACTTATCAGTTCAACTAACAATTATATTTTACACACAAAAGATGATGTTTACAGTTAAATTACTTGAATCAGAGAATAATATTTTACAGTAATTGATTCATTCAGCACTAGTCAGTACTTTTATGCTTCAGAAAGTTTTCTTAATTTTCTATTACGCATGCTATTTTGGGCTATTTTTAAAATGTATTTCTAAGGCAAACTGGTTTAATTTTCTGCTTATAATGCAAAGTTGACATAGTTTTCGCACAATGCATTGTACATTTGTTATATTCTCTACTTACAATTCAAATATTATGCTTATTTAATGTATAACTAACTAACTCTCTAGCCTTCTTAAACCCGAAGGTTCATGGCTGCAGCAACACATGCCTTTCATCTGTCCCTGTTCTCAGCAAGATCTATATACTCCTTTCCTTCCCTACCAATTTCCTTTTGGTCCATCTCTACATTATCCCTCCAACTTTGTTTTGGTCTTTCTATTGGTCTTTTACCATCAGGTTTCCCAACAAGAATCCTGTATACTCTTCTTTCCTCTCCCATTTGTACCACAGGATCTACACACCTAAGTCTTTTTGATTTAATCATTCTAATAATATCTGGACATGAATACAAATTATGTAACCTTCTCCACTCATCTGTCTCCTCATCTGTTTTAGGTCCAAATATTTTCCTAAGGATTTTATTTTCAAATACTCTCAATTTATGTTCCTTTTTCAATGTAAGGGACCAAGTTTATTTACTGTATTTAACTTTTATTTTTTGTAATTAACAAAAATTAAAAGCTTATACTGTAGTTATTATATCTTTTTCTATCAGCTTATTTTGAAATTAATATTATTAGGTATAGTCTTTGATTTATAACTATATTGCTTTTTTATCAATTTATCTAAGAGTACACGCAGACAAACACATGTGTTCACACTTTTATGTAAATAGATATGCCATTTTTCAATATTTTAGTATGAAGATTGCACTTTAGCTATTTAAGCAAGGGTAGGAAAGGTAGGATTTCTGAGAATTTGTTGCAGGATTTTGTTGTCCAAGTATAGATGAGAACTGAGCTGGGAGACTGTTTTGAACCTTTTCATGAGAGTTTGCATGTGAACTGTATGCAAATTGAGCACTATTGACTGTGCATGCTTCTAAGTTTTGCTGTTATTTTACATCAAGTCTGTGAGACTGTAGTCAGTTTTCCCATTTCAAGTAGTTTTTATTGATTGTATTTGTATATGTTGTGGGGACTTAGCAGTTTTATGTTATGAGTCAGTTTGTTGTAGAATATTTTTACATGATTGTTTTGAGATATTGAGTGTCTGCTGTTTTACTTGTAATTATTTTCCTTCTTGTGTTGTGTATTTGACTATATTTTGTCCAAGTTCGTAGTATTTAGAATAATTGTTATTGACTTGTAGATGTAGGGAGTAATAATCCTTTGCAAGATGCCCTATACTTTAGTCTGAATATTATTCTTAGTGTTCACTTTTGAAGCCTTAGTATTCTGGTAGTATTATTAATGTAGAGGTAAATTAGGCTGAAACGTAGGCATTTTTTCTGATAAATTATACTCACTTAGTTGTTTCAGCAGGTAGAAGTTGCATGATGGTATACTGCTGATGATGTTCATTTGCTCTTCTTATGTACTACGTATGATGTAGCTTACTTGAGTAACTGGAATATCCTACTGAAAAAAGGATTGCTTGTCTATTTTATTCCTATGTTGTTGAGTTTGTCCATAAGCAAGCCATGTTTTTTACTCTATCCTATGCCTTGGAAGAATCTAGATATATTGTGTTTGCAGTTTTATGCTTCTCTAAGGTTTCAGCTATGTAGTTTTAAACTGTGCTATGGCTTAACTATTGATTTCTTTTTCTGGATGCCATGTTGGTTCTGTGTATTCCTTTTGCTGCTTGAATTTGACTTAGGTTGTTTGCTTTTTTCTTAGATCTTTATTTCTTCAGTATTTTTTATTTTTTTTTAATTTTAATTACTTTAATTTTACATTAACTAACATATTTTACTTTAACAACAAAATAATTTACTCTAGTAAAAAAAAACTTCTACTAACAAAAATGTACTATTATAACTTTTAATTTTAGAAAATTGTATTTTTAAAATTTTAACTTTGAAAAATTGATGTTTAATTACTTTAATTTTACATTAACTAACATATTTTACTTTAACTAAATAATTTACTCTAGTATAAAAACGTCTACTAACAAAAATATACTATTATAACTTTTAATTTTAGAAAATTGTATTTTTAAAACTTTAACTTTGAAAATTGAATTTTAACACACTTTGACTTTATCAATGTACTCTGAATTTTTTTTATGTAAAAAAAAAATTAAGAAAATAAAAAATACTGAAGAAATAAAGATCTAAGAAAAAAGCAAACAACCTAAGTCAAATTCAAGCAGCAAAAGGAATACACAGAACCAACATGGCATCCAGAAAAAGAAATCAATAGTTAAGCCATAGCACAGTTTAAAACTACATAGCTGAAACCTTAGAGAAGCATAAAACTGCAAACACAATATATCTAGATTCTTCCAAGGCATAGGATAGAGTAAAAAACATGGCTTGCTTATGGACAAACTCAACAACATAGGAATAAAATAGACAAGCAATCCTTTTTTCAGTAGGATATTCCAGTTACTCAAGTAAGCTACATCATACGTAGTACATAAGAAGAGCAAATGAACATCATCAGCAGTATACCATCATGCAACTTCTACCTGCTGAAACAACTAAGTGAGTATAATTTATCAGAAAAAATGCCTACGTTTCAGCCTAATTTACCTCTACATTAATAATACTACCAGAATACTAAGGCTTCAAAAGTGAACACTAAGAATAATATTCAGACTAAAGTATAGGGCATCTTGCAAAGGATTATTACTCCCTACATCTACAAGTCAATAACAATTATTCTAAATACTACGAACTTGGACAAAATATAGTCAAATACACAACACAAGAAGGAAAATAATTACAAGTAAAACAGCAGACACTCAATATCTCAAAACAATCATGTAAAAATATTCTACAACAAACTGACTCATAACATAAAACTGCTAAGTCCCCACAACATATACAAATACAATCAATAAAAACTACTTGAAATGGGAAAACTGACTACAGTCTCACAGACTTGATGTAAAATAACAGCAAAACTTAGAAGCATGCACAGTCAATAGTGCTCAATTTGCATACAGTTCACATGCAAACTCTCATGAAAAGGTTCAAAACAGTCTCCCAGCTCAGTTCTCATCTATACTTGGACAACAAAATCCTGCAACAAATTCTCAGAAATCCTACCTTTCCTACCCTTGCTTAAATAGCTAAAGTGCAATCTTCATACTAAAATATTGAAAAATGGCATATCTATTTACATAAAAGTGTGAACACATGTGTTTGTCTGCGTGTACTCTTAGATAAATTGATAAAAAAGCAATATAGTTATAAATCAAAGACTATACCTAATAATATTAATTTCAAAATAAGCTGATAGAAAAAGATATAATAACTACAGTATAAGCTTTTAATTTTTGTTAATTACAAAAAATAAAAGTTAAATACAGTAAATAAACTTGGTCCCTTACATTGAAAAAGGAACATAAATTGAGAGTATTTGAAAATAAAATCCTTAGGAAAATATTTGGACCTAAAACAGATGAGGAGACAGATGAGTGGAGAAGGTTACATAATTTGTATTCATGTCCAGATATTATTAGAATGATTAAATCAAAAAGACTTAGGTGTGTAGATCCTGTGGTACAAATGGGAGAGGAAAGAAGAGTATACAGGATTCTTGTTGGGAAACCTGATGGTAAAAGACCAATAGAAAGACCAAAACAAAGTTGGAGGGATAATGTAGAGATGGACCAAAAGGAAATTGGTAGGGAAGGAAAGGAGTATATAGATCTTGCTGAGAACAGGGACAGATGAAAGGCATGTGTTGCTGCAGCCATGAACCTTCGGGTTTAAGAAGGCTAGAGAGTTAGTTAGTTATACATTAAATAAGCATAATATTTGAATTGTAAGTAGAGAATATAACAAATGTACAATGCATTGTGCGAAAACTATGTCAACTTTGCATTATAAGCAGAAAATTAAACCAGTTTGCCTTAGAAATACATTTTAAAAATAGCCCAAAATAGCATGCGTAATAGAAAATTAAGAAAACTTTCTGAAGCATAAAAGTACTGACTAGTGCTGAATGAATCAATTACTGTAAAATATTATTCTCTGATTCAAGTAATTTAACTGTAAACATCATCTTTTGTGTGTAAAATATAATTGTTAGTTGAACTGATAAGTACAAATATTAACTTTATACGCCTTGATACACTCTAAATAACATAACTTTGATATATAAATTAGTAACAATTTGTTAAAATTAAGTTAAACTGTAGAATTGTTTTCTTAAATAAATATAAATATAAAGTAAAAATAATAAACAAATAATTCCTTCTTTTCCTATTTAAAAATGCCAAATAGTGTAAATCAGTTGTTAGTGGCTAAATAACATAAAATTTGAAGGCAGTAACAATATTTTTAAAAAATACTGCTTTTTACCTAACTTTGTAAATTAAATACTAGTACATTTTGTCAAATTATAAATAAAATATACCTATTTCTTTGGTATTTGTACTAAAGTGAAGAAAATATTACTAAAACTTGGCTAGTACAGTAAATCTAAGAGTTTTAGCTTTATTTGTACGTAACTGGATATAATTGTAACTTGTTAATCTCGCCAAACACAATCTTTACCTCAATTTTGGAAGCTAGCTGAACTTTAGCGTTTCGAATTACATATAGTGAAGGCCTCTATAGTGGAAAAATACACCCAGTCTGTAAAAATTTAGAAATGTTGTCTCCTTGTCTGTCGAACCAGACCAAAAGTGTTCTCAAGTGTTTCAATATATTTCTTAAAATAACTAACTTTTCAAAAAAAGAATACCTTGTGCCCAGATAGCTTAGTTGGTATAGCGTTAGGCTTTTAACCTATCTGTCCAGGGTTCGAGTCCCTGTCTGGACGATAACAATTTTTAAATTTTGTCATCGGATCTTTTGCAACAGTAAGTCGTGAGTAAGCTTTTAAGTTTCTCAAATATCAGCATCTTTAGCTAACAGTACAGCATAACCAGTATTATTATGATAGAAATGTTCTGGTGGAAGAACCTACACCTACTGTAATATATCTGTGG